>NW_015505267.1:811386-832267 GCF_001515645.1 Sinocyclocheilus grahami | reverse complement strand
AGGCGGGGCATAGAGGACCTACAATAATGTACAGTATTTGAAAAATAATGTGTTTTTTGAACATTAAAGCATGTCAACATATTCTGTTACACCAAATACAGATCTTTAAAAAAGCATCATATGACCCCTTTAAAATAATAAATGTGTGAGAGCGTGTTATAGGCTATGACATGGCATAGTCAGATATGACAGTGCTAATGCAACACGCATCACCGCGGACGAGTAGGGATGTAACGATTCGCTCAACTCACGATTCGATTCGATTCACGGTTTTGATTTCACGATTCAATTCGATTCACAATTTGTTTTTACAAAATGAGATTTAAGACGAATTGTAAATTAAATGTGTCCTTTTATTATTGCTTGGACAAAATGCTGCATTTTTCTATGTGAAATTGAAATAACACTATAATAATATACTAATATAGCACTTCCATATTATTACTCTTTTGTTGGTTTTGATTGCTTCTATTGTCCTCATTAGTTAGTCGCTTTGGATAAAAGTGTCTGCTAAATGACAAAATTTAAATATAATGTAAATGTAAATAACAAAACTAAATTGAAATTTTAAAACAAACCCCAAATCAAATAAGTAACACAAATAAAATAAATCTCTTCATATAAACAAAATAAGGCTTTGTCTGTGCTCTTTCAATTTAAAATTAGAGGCAACAACTGCATTTTAATCATGATCCAAACCAAGATGCTGCACACATGCAACATGAGCAGTTTTTAATCTAAATTAGATTGTATAATTTCGAAATTTGAAGCAAAAACAGAATGGTTTGACTTTAGTTTTGTGAAACTATACATAAAAAATATCTGCATGAAACCGCAACAGCAGATGAGCTGAATGAGAGCAGATTCACTCTCTGCCAGCAGGTGGCGCTTAAAGCGTTTCCTGGTTTCCGCTGTAAACAAAGCAGCGCTGAACTTATGAACTTTAATATGCATTACACAGAGGCAAGATGGAAAAAAAAAATAAAACTTTTCTAAAGACAGTAAGTTCCCCTCAGACATGCATTCATATAAAATCCTACCCCTAATTGAATCGCGATTTGTTTAGCATCTCAATCGATTTGAATCGTCACATATTTGAATCGATTTTCAACCGGCTCGCAATTAATCGTTACATCCCTACGGATGAGTATCACTCCAGCAAGCCAACATGCAAACTGCCACAAATGAAACTGAAAGTAAGTCACAGACGCTCAACACACGGTCATCCTCATTAAAAGTAGTAATACAAACTTATCTTTCCAGGGCTGATGCCGCTCTCTCTCCTGTTGCGGTCTTTCTTCTTGAAATTAGCTGATAATGAATAAAATGCAGTGCATATCTGTTGCTTTCGTTGACATGAACTCCATTAATTTTGCATAGAGCACGGGAATTGAAGATTGGAATTATATCCATTTTGCGGAGACACATTTGTGGCCAATCGTAAATGAAACCCTTTTAACAAATCAGATAGCTATCTGATCAGAGAAAACGCATGAAGTGACCAGGTGTAAACGGGCCCAAAATTGTATATTTGAAATCACCAATGAAATCTGACAACTACAGTCTCATAAATGTTGTTTCTTATGCTGAAATAGCGAAGAAAAAAAAAGAAAGAAAAAAAAGGTGTATTTTTCAGGCTAGACGAGCCAGTGCGCATGTGCAGTCCTAAGTGCGCGTCTCAGATCGTTGACTCTTTCTATAGCAACCAGAGCTTCTAACGGCAGCTGCAGTGACATGATGGCTTTACCAATTAGCAATCGGCTCTATACTAAATAATAATACTAAAATAACACAAATTTTCATATTTCCTACTTAAACAGTAAGTTGTTGAAGTCCCTTTTTTAATACTTTCAGCTTTTTGTATACACTACATGAACCATGATTGTTCACTTGTTATTGCTAGTTATTAGATGCAGGAAGTATTGCTGTGTTTAATATCATTCAGTGTTGGTAATGGCATTTTCAATTTGTCTTGCTATGGCTAATGTCATATCTCCCATTTTATGTCAAAAATAGGGCTGGCACTAACGACTATTTTTATTTCGATTAATCTATCGACTAATTTATCGATGAATCTAAACGATTAATTTCCCACAAAACAAAATCAACAATTTTACTTAAGAATATTTTATTAATCTATATTTCATTAAACCAAATGAAATGTAAAAAAGTAAAGTGCAACATAAAGTGCAAGAAGCAAGTGTCCATCTCATAGTCCAAATCACAGAAATCAAAGTTCAGTATTATAGTGTAAGAATGACCAAATATCCACATGTTCTAGTCTACTAATAATAAAATGAAAACAAAAAAACACTTTTTAAAGGAGTATTTGGAGTATTTGGAGATGCTTTTGATTATTAAAATTTAATGGAACCATTAAAATGGAATCCAGAAAATAATGGAAAACAGAATTTGGTAAAGATTGTAACTGTAAAACTCAATTAATTAGGTTGTTTGATTAATACAATTTAATTTAACAATTAAAACAGAGTATAGAAAAATGAAAATGGGAAAAACTGAATTTGGAAATAAAACGGCTTTCATAGTGCCCTATAATTATAATAAATTTTTTTGTTGTAATAAAAATAGATGTAAGTGAACAATAGCCTTTAAAATGACTTAAAATACATATATAATAGCGATGAGGCAATAATAATTAGTTCAAATAAAGTATCAAAAGCAAGAAATCATATGGTTTTATTGAACAAAATTGTTTAAATACATAATGTATTATAAACAATAGAGCTAATGTACATTACGCATTACAACAAAGGCCCGCAGGGGGCGCCAACGGCCTGACGATTGTTTTTACACATTACTGTGCGATCTAATTCTTATTTAACATTGACCAAGCACCATTCCATTCAAATGTTCACTTAATCTTTAATATTTGGCCATTTCTTTACAACAGAAATGCTATAGCCACTGTAATTAAATGAATATGTGGACATCAAAATGTGTAAACTCAGAGTGAGGGTTTGAGCTTTTATTTTGAAACTGTGATGTATTCTCCGGTGTTTGCATAGATTTATAAATGATTTACCTTACAAATCTGATGAAATGGCGCATGTTGCGTTCCAAGATGAACGTTATAATAAACCCAAACTCACAACAACATGCAGAGATGGAGTTTGAGATGCTCCACACATGTAAATGATAACAGTTCCTCTGGAACGGAGCCGCTGTGTGACGCATGTACTTAACCTACACGCATGTAAATAATTAAAGCGCATCTACTGTATTAGAACTGCATCGCATATAATTATTGAATTAAATCGTAACGTTTGTGAATTCACAATTATGCTTACTATTGTTGATTAATATAAAAATGTATATATATAATTTTTAAATGGGTTTAATATATCATGCAGCCTTGGAAAACAGACTAATAATGTGTTTTATACATTCTCGTCTGTGAAATGCACCACTTCCGGGTATTTTGCCAGTTAGTCGAAGTCAAGGATTTTTAAAAATCAAATAGTCAAATAAAATCGACGAATCGCGACAGCCCTAGTCAAAAATACACACTAACTAAATAATAGATTCACATTTTGACATTAATTCGACAAAACTACACATTGATTGCAATATACAATAAATATTCTGTTCACAAGTGATCTTTACTTTGATTTTTCTGTTTTAAGTTGCATGCAAATGTTTGCATAATAGCTAGGATTTAGTAGCTTTAAATTCCTTATTACTTAACCTTAAGTTCATACAATTAACTTAACCTAGCGTAAAAAAAGACCTCACCACTTTAATTAAAAAAGCTGAAAATTATAATATTAGCTCCAAAACATGCAATTTATCTACATTTTTGAAAAGCCACACAAAAAAGCTTCAAAATCTTTACCTTACTTTTTAAAATCATATTATCATTTTGGGACGCATTGATTCTCATCTTGCCTACTATTTAGTATATATTATGCAAATTGGGACACAGTATACAGTATCCTGCACACTCAGTATCCAGACACGAAAACTCAGTAAACTCAAAATAGAGTACTGATGTACAGCTCTAAAGAAACCACAAACCTAGTAGAAAATGATTATGCCATTTCAGCTGAATGATTGATGAAGCTCTAAAACTCACAGGAATCATAAATATCCACAGTTTGATGTACGAGTCTCTTTCAGAGGGAAGGTGAGAGTCATTAATTAGTCTTAATGTGGCACACGGGTGAATACTAATGTGTTCAACTATCTTTACCAAACATCAATTGTTGATCCACCATTTCTCAGGTCACTGAGCAAGGCTAAAGGTAACGAACGGGACAGAAGAGGCACAGATTACTGCCTGACCTCTGACCTCATCAAATGAGTGCTCGGACATTTAGATTTCTAATCTCTGATCCCTATTCCCTCAGGAGCCATTCAATAAAACATTAAAGCCACAAACACCCATTTCTGTGTTAGGCCTATCAAAATGGATCGTTGACCCAGTTTTAAAAACACTATAGCTGAAAGTCATGTAACGGTCTATGATTGACAAGCAAAGAGGACTCTGTCCTACGTGAAGCAAAAGCCTGCAGAAAGTGGAACAGTCCAGTCTGTACCCTACTATTATTAATGATATAAGTAAACAAATAGGTGGGTTATGTTTTTTTTTTAACTGTGACATTTCTAGTTGGGTAGACAGTGTGTAACTTGACATTGCGCTAGAGTGGCAGCTGATTACAAAATTGCATACATTTAGTCCTGGAAGTGTCTTAGATTTCAGTCTTTGCCAGAGCTGTTGTGCTGCCAAACAGTTTGCAGTAAAATAATAAAATATATAGTTTAAATCACTATGTAAAAACAATAGTCTGACCCTCGATAAGTAGTAAAATCGCTTTGATTCAGTTTCATGAATCATTTTAAATAGTCAATTTCAATGAATTAGCCTAATTAACTGATCAACAAATTGTCTTACTATTCAAAAATGTTCACAAAAGTCTTAAGTAATTTTTCATATAGTAAAATGACTGTTATATCTAGTAAATATTGATGTTTATTATTATGTTGAGTTATATTGGTGCATATAAATAGAAAAAAATACTATAATGCCTCAGTGTGAAAAACATACCTGGCTTTTTTTTACTGTATTTTCTTAAATCTACTTGATAAACAATAGCTATTTGGGTAATATTGTTATTATAGAGTTATACTGAATATAGTCAAAAAATGAAATGAAAAATGTAAAATATTACAATTATTTTAGCTACTTTGTCTAGCCCTAATCATGTCTTTCTTTTCTATAATATGTCATCTGGTGAAGTCCACTTATATTTCTTTCAGTATGATAATTGAAACCAGTACTCTAACAATACATTCTTGTTGCACAGTTGCTTTTGTGGGCGTAAAAGCAAGATGATGTAAAAAAAAAAAGAAAAAAAAAGGCACCAACAGAAACTAAAAACATTCAAAGCAAAGACAATAAAGTAATTAATGATGGAGTGACTTAATAATCCTGATTGACGGACAAGTTCAATAATTAATTGTAAGAGGGTCACCTTCAGCATAAATGAGGAGTGTTTATCGTGAGTAATGGCAGGCAGCCTCTCGCCCGACAGACGGGCAGCAGGGAAAATACCTTGACTCCACACAACAGTGCAGCAATGACTCCCTTTGCCACCTGGTACAGAAATGCAATCGTGTAACGCATGAGCAGTCTGGCAATTGTTAGAGCTATCGCTTTCACCGACAGCGAGATCTACCCAGAGATACGTGTCAGATGCAAATGTAAATGTCAATGGGACAATGCACAGTGACAAAAACCACTTGCCGTATTTAAAAGTGATGCATAAAATTACCAGTTTAATTTAAAGGGGTCATAGGATGCCCATTTTCCACAAGTTGATATGATTCTTTAAGGTATTAATGAAAACTCTGTAACATAGTTTGGTCAAAATTTTTCAATTGTAGTGTAAAAAACAGCTTTTTTTACCATCAAAAACAGCTCTTTTCAGATCAAGACGTTTTTTTAGCATTGCCCTTTAAATGTTAATGAGCTCTGCTGACCCCGCCCCTCTCTTCCGAGCTGCTCTCAGAGAGACGGTTTACTTCAGCCGCATTCATCATGAAACATGCTAATTAGCACATTATTAGGAAAGGCGATTTGCAAAAATTAATTAAAAAACCTTACACTTGCTTCTTCTGTAGATGAGGCTGGATCATGAATGATTTGCGCGAACATAGATGCATTTATGTAGATTGGGGGCGCATTCCCTTCAGAAACAATGTAATCCACTGCGTCTTCAGCGGCTCAGATGTCGGGAGTAAATGACGACTGCTATGTTCATTATTACATCCAACAACAGAAGACCTTAATCGCTTAGGAGTCATTCTTGTCTACATCTGCTCTGGCGGTGAAACAATGGTGGCCTGATGACAGCTCACTCAGGCCGGGTCTAAGGTAAGACGCCAGTCCAGTCTGTGCTGAAACGCTACTGTCAATCAAACTATCGTGGGAGGGGCCTGTCTGTGTGACATCACACAGACAGGCATCTGAGATTGGCTCGATTTGAGAAAGGGGAAAACATTTAACCAGATTAAAAAAAAAAAAACACTGGGTGGATTTTTATCATTATAGGGTGGTTGTGTACACACACTGCCAACACACATTTCAGTTCAAACAACTTGTAAAAGTGCATGTAGCATCTTATGACCCATTTAAACCAGTGGTCATTAACAGCATAATATAAACATTCATGCATAATGCTTAGATAAAACAAACAAACAAAAAAAAACCTTACCCCAGGGAACCTATAAAGGGTGACAATAGAAATACATATGCCAGAACTATTATAAAACAAAAAGCAGAAAAAGTAGTCACGATTCACAACACTATATCTAATGTACCAACCATCTTAATGCAAAGATCTGTTCTCCAATCTCATGAGGATCACAAAACCATGGACTTTCTATTTGCACAAACTCCCTTATGCATGTTTTGTTATGTAATGGTGTCTGCACATATGCAATTTAATTTATGGAAGTAATTACAAAACACAGTATGCTTACATGCCCTTTGGCCTTAAAATGATGGCAAAACCAGCCAATAAAATTTTATTAGACCATAAAAACGTAAGTGCACAGAACACAATGATAAAATTAAAAGTACATGATGCAAGACTTCATTTGAAAGCTCAAGATTAAAAAATTTTTGATTCACATTTACCAAAGGAAATACTCTATGATTTTGTTGCCGGCATGACGTTTGATGCTTAAAACTGTTGGAAAACATTGAAAAGGTGTTTAAAAGACAGGCTGTTGTTGTCAAATACAAAAGAGCAGCGAGATGAAGAACTACAGAGACAGTGAGGTGATTATCATCACAAAAGGAAACAGTGAGCTACTCTATTTTGAGCTCTTCATGGCCACACAGCTAATAAAATAACACTTATGACCGATTGATGACCTCCTTTGTGAACAACGGATGAAGTGAGTTGCATAATGCTTTCAAAATAAAACACAAAGGGATCTAAAATTAAATGAAACTGTGGCAGAAACAGGATTACGGTCGATGTCAGTATGTCTTTCCGTTTATTTCTCTCTTTGTCTTTGTGAAAAGGATGACGTCTTAGGCTGAAACCACAAGGAGGCTGAAAATGAGATCAATGCCATTTAAATGATTCAGTTTAGCACACCCAAATGTAATTTGCTCCTCCCTAAATTCCTGTCCTGTGGTTAAGTGGGAGAAATAACCCAATAAACCCATCCAAAACAGAACCAAAACAATCTGATCATCTGCTGAACAATCACAGACTCTTTGAATGATTTTTCACCGACAAATATGAGCCAGACCGTTTGACATATGATGATATCTTATTGTCAAATATTTTGAAGTGGATTCATTTGATAGCGTTCGTTTGTAAAGCTTACAAATAACTCAGTTTGAACATTGTATTCATATGACTTTTTGTAAGTCAGCTTACAAAACTTACAAACTGTAGAGGTACCTTGGTACAGTGGTGGCATCACATTAAAATACCATGGTATTTTGGCACATCATTTGCCATATAATGCCTATATAGCCTACTATTCAAAAGTTCGAGGTCAGTAATTTAATTATTTTTTTTTAAATAAATGAATACTTTTATTTAGCAAGGACACAATAAATTGATCAAAAGTGACAGTAAAGACTTTTACATTGTTACAAAAGATTCATATTTCCAATAAATGCTGTTTTTAAACTTTCCATTCATGAAAGAATCTTGAAAAAAAAAGTATCATGGTTTCCACAAAAATATTAAGCGTTGCAACAGTTTTCAACAATTACAATAAGAAGAAATTTTCTTGAGCACCAAATCATTATATTAGAATGATTTCTGAAGGATCATGAGACACTGAAGACTGAAGTAATGGCTGCTGAATATTCAGCTTTGCAGCTTTCAGGAATAAATTACATTTTAAAATGTATTAAAATAGATAGCAGTTGTTTTAAATTGTAATATTTCACAACATTACTGCGTTTTGATCAAATTAATGCAGCCTTTGTGAGCATAAAACCCTTCTTCCAAAAACATTTTGGGTAGTTTTGTTGTTCGTTTAAACCAGTAGATGACTGAATATTAGTTTAATTTAGGGATGCACCGATATGAAAATTTTGGCCGATACCGATAACCGATTATTCTTTATTTTTGAAAGCCGATAACCGATATGTTGGCCGATAAATCTATATCCAAATTGTTATATACTTTTTGAGAGCCTGATTACAAAAAAGGTCTCATCATTAAAAGCCACATCCCGAACACTTCAACATAAGCAGCCTAGTTTGAACGGTGTACGTTTTAAAAATATTTTTACTTTCCCATTACCAAATTTAGTCATAAAAAAGTCTTACAAATAAATAAAATAATGCATAAATAATGCAAACAAGTCACTGGACATCATTACACGTGTAAAGAATCAAAATGAATGCGCCATAGATCAATAAAACGGAATAGCCTCTGCACGGACAATAATTAAATTATTTTAATTACTAAACCATATTGTTGATGAAAATAATAAGAGAAAAATACAAGTGGTTGTTGTTATTAATAATGTATCAATGATTTTGAAAAAGTAACAAATTAATACCACTGTTTTAAATAGCAGCCGTTGAGCTGTGCGTGCTGAAGCTGAAGAGCTGAATGAATACGGTAAACTGAAGCGTTTTGCTGGCAGCTTATTTAACTCCAGGAAATGCATGCTGAGATTAATATTAATACAACATAAACATAATATTACAACTTATATATGTACAAAATTATGCAGTTATTGCGTGCTATAGTCAGAATGTGTGATCCTGTTGTGGATGCGCTCTTCCCATATCAACGCGCTAAAACACAGCAACTAAACCCAAAGAATGCACAACGTTTTATTATAATAATGTTCTCATTAGAATGTTATATACACAACATTCCCAATCATAGTTATTAATGTTGTGCACTGCTGTTTTGAGTTTATCACTGGTAAACTGAAGTGCTCTTTTAACTTAACCAAATGCATTCTATATGAGATAAATCAGATATACATCAAATAAACACAATATTACAACGTACAATTGCACAAAAGGCTGCAAACGAACAGCGCGGATCTGAAGTGTCTCTGAAGGAAATAATGCATTATTTATCGGCTTTAAGATATCGGCCAAATTTTCTTATTGGGCCGATACCGATAACAGAAAAAATGAGCATTTATCGGCCGATACCGATATGGTGGCCGATATATCGTGCATCCCTAGTTTAATTTGTTAAATCTACTTACCTGCTCGGCATCAACTTACTGAGCAATTTATGGGACGTACCTGAAACTTTTAATCTAACACAGTCTAATTTGAAGAGAGCAGCTGTGCAACACACAACAAGTAAGACTATAGCCAAGACATATACTGCTGAAAACACTGAGACATCAATTACAACCCCCCAATGATGTTATTTCCTTCCATTTGCCAGGCTCATTCCAGGGAAATTCTCATTTGCTGGCTGTTGCTATTCCAGAGAAAATGGGTAAATGAGAAAAAAAAGCAAAGGAAAGGTCTTTGCCCACACATGTTTCTGTTTTAAGCTGATCCCATTGCATGACTGCCTCTGCCTAACGCTGGCACAGACTCCCTGAGCGCTGCCTAATCGAACAATCAATGCAGAGCCTGTGGTGATGTTCGTTTTATCTCAGAATGCCTTTATGGAGGGAAGACGCTGTCATTTTAGGTGGTTTCTCTAATATTACATTTACAACATGCAATATTGTGTACAACATCCTTCAGCCAGACAACTGTCTTGTTTGTAGTCTATACTGCATTCTGCATATTTTTGTATACTAACAAACTCAATTTAAGCTAAGAATAACACCCATTTAAAATGGAAATCAGATATTATATCCCAATCACTTTTAAAAGGAATATTTCACCTAAAAATGTACATTCTTTCATCGTTTACCCATCTCAGTGTTGCAAACCTGTGTGATTTTCTTTTTCTGTGGGACACAAATGAAGATGTTTTGCAGAATGTTCTGATTGCTTTTTCTCTTATGCTCACCAAGGGTGCATTTATTTGATCAAAAATACAGTAAAAACATGTTTGTGAAACATTACGATTTAAAAGAACTCATTTGTATTGGAACATATATTAAAAGTTTGTTTAATTTCTGTGACGACAAACCAAAATTTTCAGCAGTCTTCAGTGTCACAGGATCCTTCAGAAATCATTCTAATATGCTGATCGGGTGCTCAAGCAACATTTTTTATTATTTTTATGTTAAAAACAGTTGTGCTGCTCAATATTTTTGTGGAAACTGTGATCAGGGTTCTTTGATGAATATTAAGTTCAAAAGAACAGCATTTATTTGAAACAGGAATCTGTTGTAACATTATAAATGACTTTGCGGTCACTTTTTATCAGTTAAATGCATCCTCGCTGAATAAAATTAGTGATGTCTTTCTCCCCCAAAAATGATTTAAATAAGAACAATGTGAGAGCGACGTAAGGGATGGAATCAGCCCCTCTGACACTGAACAGAGCTCTGTTGTTTGTCTTATCAGCGGCTAAGTGCTCTGGGCGACTGAAATTTCCCATGTACAGCCATAGATTGAACTACTATGAAATACAAACGAAAAATAACACTGCATACCAGTGGCTTCCCTCATGTCACGAACAGTCTTGTTATTGTAAGCATATGCCTGAGACAATTTTCCAAAGTGAAAAAGTACTAATAGTCAAATTCACCTGAATTTTACAGCCTAACATCTGGTTGAGAGGCTGACTGTGTTTTGAGTAAAATCAGGCTGGAACGCATTACCTAACATGGCACACAGGCAGAGCAGAGTCATGTCAGGCGAAACACTGTTTCTCTGACTGTTTCCATTGATCAGACTGAGGTCATGTCTGCTGATGGTCACCATAAATGCTGGAGTCCATCTCTCCTACACAGCTTTAGGCAAAACTGAGAATTTAAGAAATGGCTCGCTTTTTAATTCATGATTACATTTAAATCAAGTTGGCCACACAGGATGTTGAATTTAATGTTGAAGCGGAATTTACTGGATATGCACTTAACTACAAATTCTACTTGCTTAAATCCTTTTCCCCACACTTTCAACGACTTTGCACGATTTTTCCATGATTCCTCCAGTCATTTGTTATGGGAATGCACAATATTAAAATTCTAGTTGACACAAAGCAGCAGATAATTCCTAATAGAAAATTAATAGAAATTTTATTTTAAATGTATTACATTTAAAAAATAAACCAATGTAAGCTAAAAATATGTTGTTTTAAATGCTGCAAGTGAATTTAGGCCTCACAACACCATAATGTACAGTAGGGCTTTGCGATATTGAAGAAAAATGTGATATGCGATACCTTGTTAAATAATGCAATATTGAATATGGGATACGATATTGCTTTAAGTGTGTGAAATTAATTTAAATTATATTTTAAAACAAAAAAATATATAACCAATGCATACATTTACATTAACTACAACTTCTGAAAGTGACCAGCAGAGTTTTAGCATTACATAAAAAGCAATGTCACAAATCTAAAAACAACAAAGATACAAATGAAATAAACAGTGCTTTAACTTTCAGGCAGGCTTACATTAGATATATTTAACAGTAGCATTCAAGTAATAAACAATACAGAAACTCAATAATCAAATGTAAAACTAAAACACTGCATAGTCTTCCCATGAATTAATATAGAATGATTCATAATAAAGCTACAAATGTTAGTCAGTAAAGATCAGTGAGTGATTTTCTCTTTTTCTTTTGTTGTTTGACAGACAGCTGCAGGTTTACAGTATTAGGCTGCTGGGATCCTCTCGCTCCAAATCCTATTTCTTTCCAAACTGTTCACGTTCTCTTAAGACTAGGGCTGCACGATTCATCGAAATTAAACTGCAATCGCGATTTGGCAAAGGCTATGATTTTTTACATGTGCAGCTTGTCAGAGAAGCAGGGTTCTGTGATCAGTAGTAAATACTGCTCCACCCGAAGGCCAGAGGGCGCTCTTGCGCTGAAACTCCAAATCTGCTCCGCAGAAGAAAGAAAATGCAGGTCGCTCCAGGAAATCCCTATTGCTGTAGCTGAACTGCTTTCATTGATTCAACATGACTAATAAACACAATATAAATGGTTTATCTGAGATGATCTTATTATAATTTTCATTATAATAAAGTATATTCATAATGCAATGCTAATCGGCATAGCCTTTATCACTGCATAGAATACTAAATAATATGTTGCATGTCTTATTCTGCATAAGAAGCCATACATCTCACAGAAGGATTTTTATTTCAAAAACTCGAATGACGTTATGAAGTGAGTTTGGAGTAAAAACGTATTAAATGTTGTCTTTTGCTGGACAAGACATTCATAAATGCTTCTCATGTTTGAAAGATGTTTGATGCGTGTTGCTTGTTCAAATGCACGTTATAAGCGACTCAAACTCGCAGTTCTTTCAGATGGAGCAGCATTTGCTTGTGCGCGCACTTCAGGTGTGTGTCAGATAGACAGCAAGAGACCGCAACGAGTTGTTTCCTGCAACTTATTACACTTTATAACTTTTTTTTTTTTCATCAAGCAAGTCACACAATTAACTTTTCGCAACGTGAGTACAAGTAGCCTATTAAAATAATAATTCAGATATTGCATGCCATTGCGATAGGCATATCGTGATATGTAGCCTACATTTGCGATATTTCGATATATCGTGCAGCCCTAATGTACAGTATGAAAAATGGGACATTTATTTTGAGGCAAGATTACATTTAATTTAGGGGTGGGCGATATGGCAAAAATCTCATATCAGACGAAAAAAAATCTCATGCGCACTTCAGGTGTACGCGCTTAGAAAAAGCGCATGTCAGAACAACATGCAAATAAAATGTTTAACCGGCAAGGCTTTAAATCACATGCAAATAATGTACTTTTGTGATTGCAAATAAGTGCAGTGTCCCGTGAGTGTAACTATACCGCTGTTAACATTTGATGTGAATGTATGACGCATTGTACAGTAGCCTATATTGAGACGGAGGAGCCAGGCCTGCAACTCATAGAATGTGCGCTGTAGCACAAAACTAAGATATTTATTCAAAAACAGATCGTGGAGACATTTTAATCATCCACGATCCAAAATCTTGATATCACGCACCCCTAATTTAACTGTGTTATTAAATTATTAGTATTTTAAAAGATTATTTAAAAGTTGAGCATTAGATGATATATCATCTATAATAATGTAAACCATATATTGTTTTGTCATATAATTCATACACATACAAACAAAACAATAACCAATATTGCACCAGTTTGTAATGACTACAGTTTTTAAAAACCATTTAATAGAGACTGCACTCACATGGGTATTTTTTTTTAGAACAGCATAAGTACACAATTTTACATTAGATTTTATACTAAATACATTTCCATGACCTTTCAAGGTTTTCAAGGACTGTGGGAACCACCTGTTAAATTTACATTTGAATTAAAACCGGAATTTAAGGCATTGTCAAATGAATTCTGAATGGCACACAACTAGGGCTGTGTGATTTGGGGGATTTGGCGATTTTTTTGACAGATATTGCGATTGCGATTTTAAATTTGCAAAGTCAAGCTTCAGCTCAATATTGTCAATAATGTGCAGCACAGTATGGGTATCATCATTACCCTGCTGAAAAAAACAATAGAAACCATCACAGAAATTCTTATATTTTCCATTAAACCATTACAAAATTCCTTTTTATTATTCCATTATTCCAATAGGAATTCCAATAGGAATTACTGTTGTTCTATTGGTTGCCATCTGCCAGATTACATCCCACCAATAAAACAAACCAAAACCAAACAAATTCCCATTATAACCCTGAAATCCATTACATCTGTTATTGTGTTTTGGGAGGGGTTCTATTGTTTAGTTTTTTTCAGCAGGCAAGATTATAATGGTATAACTACTTTTACAGAATTAACTTTATTACTAAATTTCACAGAAAATATGTTTATTTTTTATAAATAAAGAACTGTATTTCTTAAGTCAATTATTAAAGTATTACATATGTTACATAGGCTGATTTATTCATTTTAAGTATTTGGGATTTTAAGAGCAAGTGGAAAATGTGCTGAACGTTTCATTTCATCCAAGTGAAATTAGCAAGCAGTTAGACTGAATTTACATTAGTTTTAAACGCGGAGCCAGGCGCGAGTTGATACGCGTTGTGATGCAGCTCTTGCAAATTACCTTTTTTGTTCGTTGTCTGTCATTTCGAAGCTTTGTTGCATACGGTTTTCTTTAGTTTTAATTTGCCTAACTATCGATCTGACCCAGTAGACGCCATAATCCCACTCTGTCTCTCTCCCGTCCCGCTTTCTTTTTTTTAAACGGTGGGTGTTTACGCAGTTGGCTAGAGCAGTGCTGATTGGGGAGAACGGAGGTGCGCTCACTCTTGCCCAGGGCAAGTAAGACTGCAACTCAAGGCTGGCAGTCATGCATATGCTCTGGAACAGAGTAATATCGCGTCCACATCGCAGGCTTTGCAATTAGCAAATCGCAACGTCTCAAATCGCGATTTCTATTTGATTTCGATTAATCGCACAGCCCTACACACAACCTTGTTCCTGTGTGCTAATACACTCGAGACAAAGAGCCGAACTTGAGTGCAAACTGGATGCAGAAAGACTCTGACTGCGAGTGAGATGAGAACGAGAAAAATAAAAAACCTCAGAGCGACTGAGACAGGGGAGGGGATGTAATGAGGAAGGTGGGGATACACTTTAACTCCTAACATTGGGATGGTCTCCAGAGAAGCACACTTTCCATAGCTGGCGTATTGTGTAATTCACTGGAGGACGCCCCCCCCCCCCTACTCCCTCAGCCTTCTTCGAAAGACAGGAAGGCCAGGCCTGTAACTGGAGAGGCCCTGAAGACTGTGTCAATGTGAGGGTTTCGTGCTCAGGGCTGGACTGAACTCACTGCGTAAACTTCTGGACCCTTCGACTACAAAGCAGCCAGACTCCTGTAGAGAGAAGAAAGAGACGCAACTCTCACACTGAAACTTTGATCTTTTGACAACTCTGTAAAACATGGTGCAAATTCTGATGATTATGATGCTTTTATGGTTTTATTGCTACTAAACTCTTCATGAGTATTCATGATTCTTCAACAGCAAAATAGCAAAATGAGTGCGTCCATGACCTACCAGACAAAAACCAGTAAAAAAAAAAATCATTTTTTATTTTAATATTTTAAAATGTAATTTACTCCTGTGATGGCAAAGCAGAATTTACACCAGCCATTAGAAAACAAACCTTTTAAATTGTAATACGATTTCGTGATATTACTGTATTTTTGATCAAATGAATGCAGTCTTGGTGAACATAGGAGACTTCTTTCAAAACCATTAAAAATAACTTAGTACAGAAGGTTTTTAAATATTCCAGAATCTACTATAAATTCCAATCTTTTTAAAAATTAATTAATCTATTTTATTAAATTTTATATTGATTAATTAATTCCCCATAAAGCTCGCTGTGCTCAGATGTAACCATCTGCTCAGAGTGCGATGGTCCAGACGTGTGCTGAACCGTACATATATGTGAGCCCAATGCAATATGGGCACCCATGTCAGCCTTCTGTCAGTTACCTAAACTACAGTTCACAACACATTCACAACACTGGGATGTATTAGGTAGACCACATTAGTGAATTATGATGGCCATGTGGGTGAATTTAGCACATAGATCTTCTTTAATGGACTACATTTTATGTGGCCGATTTTATTGATTGATAAAAAACAGAAATTGTACTAATCAGTAAAGTATAAATAACAAAAGGCTGCATTCTAAACAAAGACGATGAAATGAGATGAATGAAATATCAGTATAGAGATCTGTAGTGAACACCTTTGAATGGGTGGTCTAAAATAGCCCGACTGAATTTTGACATCGCTGACATGAGCCCAGTGCTATCTCAGCCTAGTGCTGTGTTCGATACATCGATTCGACGATGTATCGTCACAGAGATTTGACGATACGAGTATCGATACAGCTGTCCCTGTATCGATATTGTGGAATGTGTGCAGCAGTGGACCGCGCTTAATTTGAATACAAGAACAACATTTAAAATTGAGCAGAAAAGTGTGAGGTTTCTAAAAAATAATGAATAGAGCATAATATATAGGCTATAACCAGGTTTAATCTGGCTGCAGAGGAACACAACTGGGTTGCCTGATATAAAGAGACGTAATCCTCGAAACAGAGCTTCCCACTTGCGCAATACGGAAATATCTGCTACTTATCTTTGTCAACCTGGCAACCATGTGCACGCGTGCTCTCTCTCCACTGTGGATAAACGCGCTTGCTTTCTGAAAACACCGGTTTTAATTTTAGCTTGCAGTGTAGCGATCTCCACTTCAATATTCTATTCTCAGAAAAGTGTAATTCATCAAGTGTTCATTTATGAGAGAGAGAGAGAGAGAGGTTATGTATGTATGTATGAATTACCACCGTTTTCCCGTGTTTCTCTATTAACAGTGAAGCTGTGGCTTTAATTCCTTTAGAAACAACGATATTACTAGCTCCTTGTTGAGAAAGATAATGTAGCTCTTGAGCGATTAAGCTATTTAGTTGATAAAATTGCAGGGCAGCGCTAAAAAATTTGTTCCTTAATGTCTGAGTGCGGCCGCAACGTGATCTGTGTGAGTGACCGAGCGTGTATGTGCGTTAGATACAGAAGACAGCGCATTAGTTTAGAACTCTTCTAATTTTTAATTTTTTAAACGTAGAGAGTGAGTTCATTTGTGCAATGATAACCTACCAGCAATGTAAATATGATTTTTTAAAAATATATTCGAATGAGTACATTACTATATAAATTTATTAGAACGAGTACATTATTATTTATGGGCTTAAAAACAAGATGCAAAAAATCAGAATATTGTACCTGGTGGGGGGTGCCCAATGTAAATATTGTACAGCGGTACAGCTATGGAGGCCCTTCATAATGCAGAGGTCAACTGCCTGCTCCACCAATAGTTAGAAATGGCACTATAGTAAGCAGTGTTTAATAAACTGCTGTTTTATTAAATTCTTCTGAGGTGAAATTCAGTGCAGTCCCGTATCGTGATATGTATTGTATCGTGGCATCTGTATCGTGACTTTGCTGGTGATACACAGCCCTATCTCAGCCCCCAGACCTCCATTCACTCAGTTCCTTTAAATAGAACCCTCTTATCATTGAGTGTCATTTCAAATGAGTGCTCCACAGACAAATGCTGGGAAATAAGTGTTGACCACAAGTCTAGGATTTTAAACACACACACAAAAAGGTACAATGTCTGGTTCGGAAATGGTAGTTTAATATTGTGTGTGTGTGTGTGTGTGTGTGTGTGTGTATATGCATGTATCTATGTATGTATGTATGTATGTATGTATGTATGTATGTATGTGTATGTATGTATGTATGTGTATATACTGAGCTATCGGGGGCGAAGAGCCTTGGTGAGAGAGGTAAAGAAGAACCCAAAGATCACTGTGGCTGAGCTCCAGAGATGCAGTTGGGAGATGGGAGAAAGTTGTAGAAAGTCAACCATCACTGCAGCCCTCCACCAGTCGGGGCTTTATGGCAGAGTGGCCCGACGGAAGCCTCTCCTCAGTGCAAGACACATGAAAGCCTGCATGGAGTTTGCTAAAAAACACCTGAATAAGATTCTCTGGTCTGATGAGACCCAGATAGAACTTTTTGGCCTTAATTCTAAGCGGTATGTGTGGAGAAAACCAGGCACTGCTCATCACCTGTCCAATACAGTCCCAACAGTGAAGCATGGTGGTGGCAGCATCATGCTGTGGGGGTGTTTTTCAGCTGCAGGGACAGGACGACTGGTTGCAATTGAGGGAAAGATGAATGCGGCCAAGTACAGGGTTATCCTGGACGAAAACTTTCTCCAGAGTGCTCAGGACCTCAGACTGGGCCGAAGGTTTATCTTCCAACAAGACAATGACCCTAAGCACACAGCTAAAATAATGAAGGAGTGGCTTCACAACAACTCTGTGACTGTTCTTGAATGGCCCAGCCAGAGCCCTGACTTAAACCCAATTGAGCATCTCTGGAGAGACCTAAAAATGGCTGTCCACCAACGTTTACTATCCAACCTGACAGAACTGGAGAGGCTCTGCAAGGAGGAATGGCAGAGGATCCTCAAATCCAGGTGTGAAAAACTTGTTGTATCTTTCCCAAAAAGACTCATGGCTGTATTAGTTCAAAAGGGTGCTTCTACTAAATACTGAGCAAAGGGTCTGAATACTTAGGACCATGTGATATTTCAGTTTTTCTTTTTTAATAAATCTGCAAAAATGTCAACAATTCTGTGTTTTTCTGTCAATATGGGGTGCTGTGTGTACATTAATGAGGAAAAAAATTAACTTAAATGATTTTAGCAAATGGCTGCAATGTAACAAAGAGTGAAAAATTTAAGGGGGTCTGAATACTTTCCGTACCCACTGTATATACTGTACATACAGTGGGTATTGAAAAGAATCACTCCCCTTTAAAATAATCACATTTTGTTGCTTTGCAGCCAGAAATGAAGACGGACACAGTATTTACTCAGTGCAACTTATAACATCCAAGTGAAAGGTATAACACCAAGATGTTACATGTCAGAAAGAAAAAAAAACAAAAAAAACAGAATCACTGAGTTGGAAAAAGGATCACCCCTTGTGTCAGTATTTTGTTGAACCACCTTTTGCTTTAATTACAGCCTTTAGTCTGTTGGGATTTGTCTTATTTTTATCTTTTGTGGACCTCTTGGTCGCCTCTCAGACCAGTTTCCTCTGGTTCTTTCATCTAGTTTGGAGCGACGTCCTGATCCAGGGAGGGTCTGTGTTGTACCAAATATCTTCCACTTCTTAATAATATACTTCACTGTGCTTCTAGGCATTGATAAAGCCTTTGATTTTTTTTATCCATCTCCTGACTTGTGCCTATCCACAACTTTATCCCGGAGATCTTTTGACAGTGCCTTGCCACCCATAGTTGATTGTTTGCTTCAGTTGCACTACCAAGGACTGAAATGCTCCAGGAAAGCTGTTTTCATGCTGAGCTACTCAGAATGACCACAGCTGATCACAGTTGAAAGTCAAATGGCTTTGTGTGCCACTGAAAAGGCGATTAGCTACAACTGATTGAGTTTATAAGTCATTTTTAGGAGGGGGTGATCCTTTTTCCAACTCAGTGATTCTGATTTATTTTATTTTTTTTACATTTTTCTGACATGTTGGTGTTATGTCTTTCACTTGGATGTTATAAGTTTCATACAGCTGGATAAAACAAAAACTGTGCCCATCTTCATTTCAGGCTGCAAATCAACAAAATGTGATATACATATATAACCCTAAAGAGGACAAGCGGTTTAGAAAATAGATGGATCTCACATTAGAATTTTATTTATGTATTTACATAAAATGCTTACATAAAACCGAGCAACTAAGCACAGTGATTTTGCATTGTCGATCTTGTGGAAAAAAATAATTTGACACAGGGGATGCAGTTTATTATGGAGTTATTTTGAATGTTAAAATGTACGTCACAATTAAAAAGAGAGAAAACTAAGCACACTGAATAAAAATTGAGACTTATTTGCAACCCCCCATAAAACAGGAAATTTTAGCCCAAAATCAGTTTGTTACAATCAGCTGATGTGCTGAAACTCAGAGATGCCCAGAGGTGCTCAGTGCTGAGTCGTAATCTGTGCTTTGTTTTGTTGAAATTCATAATGAAGAAAAGCTGTTCACATAAAAATGTACTTCCAAACAAAGAAAAGACATAATATGTCTCCTTAAAAAAAATTCAAACAAAATAAATGTGTGCAACACCGAACAAGACGACTGCTTCTCTTCATGACAGCCATCTCTATTCTTCTTACTTTTAATGGCTGAAGAAAGGTAGCCTGTCAAGATTGCTTGCTAAAAACACTTGCAAGACGTGAGTGCATAGGCTTTTAGATTTTTTGACGTCAATAAAGGTCATAAAATGAGATGAACTGGTCTATGAATGTAAAATCTATGGGACTGTGGAAAAATACCTTGTTACAGGGATTTTACCCCTGAAAAAGGCCAAATTACTTGCAGATGTCTTCGAACAGTGGTGCAGAAACAGTATTGCACATTTTCACTACGACAAGGACAAATTGTTTTCATTACAACTAATTAACATGATTGAAAGTATGTAAACAAACAATAAAAATCACAGAAATCTGATTTACAGGCACGCTAACCAAGCACTAGGGCTGTGCGATATTGAAGATAAATGCGATATTCGATATGCGATACGATAATGCTTAAAGTGCCACATGCTCAGATGACACAGTTTTACTTGGCTGTTGCTGAGTCAGTTCTGTGAACTTCTATAACTATCTTGTGTCATATATA
>NW_015505267.1:805960-810349 GCF_001515645.1 Sinocyclocheilus grahami | reverse complement strand
TATATATATATATATATATATATATATAGTTATTTGTATGCATGTACCAAGAGTTCCTGTAACACCACAACAAATTCCTTGTGTTTGCGCACACTTAAGTGGTGAATAAAGCTTATTCTGATTCTGATTCTAAGAAAGCACCCCTACAACAACTTCTGAAAGTGAACGGTAGTGTTTTACTCAAGCATTACATAAAAATGTAATTTTAACATTAGTGTAATCATTTTAACATGAGTTTAGGAACTGAATAATAAAAAGGAAAAATAAAACACTGTGTAGTATTTACTCTTTGAATTCAGTATGCACCGATTCTTATTTAAGCTACAAAAGTTATTTAGGTAAGAGCTGTGAGTGATTTTCTCTTTGTCTTTTCTTCATGGCCCCAAATATTGCAAGCTGTAGCGATATGCATATTGCGATATGTACATTTGCTATTTTTCGATAATTTCGATATATTGCACAGCCCTACCAAGCACGAAACCATAAAGTGAAAATAATATCTTCTGTTTATGAGAGTTTTTGACTTAACCAGTGACGAACATGATAGGCGATGCCCAACAAGATATTACGTTGGTTGCCGAGTCTTAAATGTCACTGGTCCAAAATCCCACTCCATATTAGTTTATATTGAACATTAATTATCTTTGAATGGCTTTGATTTTGACGCTCTGAGGTTAACTTTATATTATGCACATTACCTTTCAGTGGATATGACCTTGACTAAAAGCATTCCCTATGGTGAAAGCCGAACTAGCATCCTTTAAACACACACAAACTCCTCCTCGGCAATGCATGGGTTCACCATCAAAGAAGCTGGTATCCAACCGTCCCTGTTTCTCAATGGGACTTTGTTCGCTTGCCCAGCAGCCAGTGGCCTCAGCATCCAGCTCCTGTGGCTTTTGATGGGCCAGTGTATTGATCTGTTCCCAGTCCCAGAGGCAATGAATAATGAATGCACTCATTGCCATCCATTACAGATCAGGTTTCACTTGAAAAAGAGTCAACACTTGTAATTAGCCAGGAGTTTTGCACTGAGTTCCAGGCAAACCCAAAAACTCAACAATGTTTTTCAGGAGGCTCGGATCACCCGGTGTGAATTCTGTGAGAGAGCTTTTCATTTACAAGAATAATAAGTAGGGCTACACCAGTCCACGAGTGCTCTCATCTCTGCCTACAGAACATCCTTATATACACTGGTGACAAGAAAACACAAGGATTCTTTCAAAACCATATGCAAAAAGTGCTCATTTATAGTAGACTGCCCTATAGAGCACAACAGTCTGATTCTGGAAGTAAAATCTCATTTATTTTCTCCATAGAGAAATTGATTTTTATCATTTATGCCATGAGCTCCAAAATTTTGAAACAAAATCAATATTAGTGCTGGGCGGTATGACCAAAAATTTATATCACAGTATTTTTCAAAATTAGGGACATTATTTATGCATTATTTTATTTATTTGTAAGACTTTTTTATGACTAAATTTGGTAATGGGAGAGTAAAAATATTTTTAAAACGTACACCGTTCAAACTAGGCTGCTTATGTTGAAGTGTTTGGGATGTGGCTTTTAATGATGAGACCTTTTTTGTAATCAGGCTCTCAAAAAGTATATAACAATTTGGATATAGATTTATCGGCCAACATATCGGTTATCGGCTTTCAAAAATAAAGAATAATCGGTTATCGGTATCGGGCAAAATTTTCATATCGGTGCATCCCTATTCAAAATTATACCGGTTTCATGGTATAGGTCGGTATTTTTTTTTTTCCACGCATGACCGGGTGTTAACCATATTTTCTACTGATTGAGAGAGGAAATACTGCAGTATATTGACTTAGAATGCCCTATTTTACTGTCATGATGAGTGAATATTGTCAAAAAATACCACACTAAATAGTGACTAAGCACGACCCCTTTTAATACATGTTAACCAGGAGTCACTCTCATTTATAATCACGGCATCGTCTGATAAAATCAACATGCATCTACACTAAAGAGCGGCTATGCGGTTGTTTTGGCTATATTACTTTTTTGTCTCATGCAGCGCACTGCCTGCGTCTGAGTAACAAACTAAAAAAAACAACAAACAAAAAAAGTGCATGTGATATTAACAGATGAACTAAACTCATATTCATAATTCCAAACAATCAGTAAGCGACAGGTGCTAGGAAACGCTGTTTTGTACTCAATTTATTGAGTTAGAATAGTAAATGCTGTTATTATGAACTTTCTATCCATCAAAGAATCCTGAAAATATGTATCAGTTTTCACAACAATATTAAGCAGCACAACTGTTTTCACTATTGATAATAATAATTAAAAATTATTGTGTGGTAAATCAGCATATTATAATGATTTCTGAAGGATCGTGTGACATTGAAGACTGGAGTAATGGCTGATGAAAATTCAGCTCTGTCATGGAATAAATTACATTTAAAATATTTTCAAACAGAAAAGTTCTTTTAAATTTAAAAAATATATTACAATATTACTCTTTACTGTATTTTTGATTAAATAAATGCAGCCTTGGTGAGCATAGGAGACTTCTTTCAAAAACATTCTCTTACTGACCTCAAACTTTTGAACAGTAGTGAATATACTGAACTGTCGCATTATACACCATGCGTTGCATTTAAAATTTATAATAAATGTCTAAAAATCAATAGTTTTATATTGTACATTTGCTTATGCTATTCACAATGCATTAAGTGCTGTATAATTTAGGGGTGCGCCGATCCGATATTCAGTATCGGTATCGCTCTGATACTGGCATTTTCTGTCGGATCTGGTATCGGTCAGACAATGTCAATCCGATGTTCTGCATATACAATTCTGTGCTATTATTAAGCCTCACGAAAGCCACAAAAACATTATAAAGCACAATAAGTTTTCGTGCACTATATTTCAAGTGTTCTGAATTTGTTCCATAGTTTAATGTGAGGTACAGATGAATATTTAAGTCAAGTTCACTCTATCAGTCATCCTCCATTCAGCATTCAAACTGCATGTCGCGTTTGGTTACGACAATCAAGACGATAAAACTCTCTCCAAGATGATTCAATGTTCCTAATGTTTTACTTGATCTGTAAATAAAAGGTAAATGGTTTTGCATAAAAGGAATTAATCTTGCTGGAGTTTTGTGTGGTTTCTAAATGGTGTAAATTTCTATAATAAAACTGATATCTGTAGGCCTGTCATGATAACAACTTTTTGTTGTGCCCCAGAAATAATTGCGATAAGCAATATTATTGTCATTTTAAAGACCATTTTATGCCACTGAATATATAATCATAATGTAACAGCATAATAATTTTTAAGAATATTTAGATCATGAAAATTAAGTATCAAAATATTAGATACCTTAAAAAAACCTGAATAACATTTTCTAACAAAAAGTGCAAATTTAACAAGTAGAAAAAAAGAAAAATGCACAAAGAACTTGTATGGAGATTTTTCCATCTACAGATTTTTCCCTGACCTTCTTTTCTCTGTAAATTAAGGGTGCACACTATTGCTGAAAAACGCAATCACCACTTAGCAGTCAGATGTCCGTATGCACAAAGGTGTTGTAATATTGTAAAATATGTGAAAAATAATGTGTTTTTTTAACAACCTAGTATGAGAGCCTGTTCTAGTACACCCCCAAAACAAAATCAAGACTTTGTAAAAGAGCATAATAGGACCCCTTTAAGTAAATATAATGGCGATATATTGCATCACCAAAAATTAGAGGTCATGTACATATATTGCGTGTCGCGATAAGTCAATATATTGATTATTGTGACAGGCCTAGATATCTGGTTAGATCACAAGACTTGAGTAGAGAGCACTATGAATTGTTCTTCACGAGCACAGTAACTGAAATTTAAAACTGTTAAAAGAAAAGGCTCAATAAACTAACGCACATATTTAATACACTATGCATCAATGTCTCTTCCCTTTGTGCTTTGAACTTCTCTATGCGGAGTAGTGTTGTCAAAAGACCTGGTACTTCGGTACCAAGTCGGTACTAAAAAAATTAAAACGTTACGGTACCAGGTTTTTTTAAGTACCCGGTCAACCCGGTTCTTGATGCGCTATCCGAAAGGTGCGCAGATGCGCTCTCTTCATAAAAGCACTGAGACGTGGCGACATCAAAACGAGGAAACACACCAAACTAACAAAACACTTTAAAGACACCCAGAACAAATGAAAGAGTTCAAGCAGGTAAGTTTCATTTTAATTTTTAATATTTAGATCAGTGTTCCCCATACATTGATTTATTTGTGGCGGCCCGGCGGTAGATTTTCCAAAAGGCTTTGACTTCGTTGAATAATCATGAGCACTGCACGTTTCCAAGTCGAAACCTGGTGCGGGTGTTTTTATATCACTGTATTTCTGAAGGAA
>NW_015505267.1:795259-805760 GCF_001515645.1 Sinocyclocheilus grahami | reverse complement strand
ATTTAATGCTCCTATAACTTTTATTAGGGTAAAAAAAACAGGAGGACAGGATGATATTTATTATTTTTACACACCAGAGGCTTTTAAATGAATTGTGAATCTAAAATATGCATGTTAGAGAATGTACAAATGGTTAACATTGTTTGTGTCATAACAGTCAGAAGTTCTGGGCTTTTTTTATTTTTTTTTTTAGCTAACTTAGTTGTTATTCTTGGCTGAATAGCTCTAGGTTTTAAATATGTACACAGTTTGGATTAAATGAAAGTAGTCACATTTTTTAATTAGCATGTTTTTGTGTTTTGCTTTGGTACCGAAATTGGTACAGAGAAGCGTGGATTTTCACTGGTATTGGTACCGAATACTGAAATTTTGGTACCGTGACAACACTAATGTGGAGCGCTGCACGCTGTGACTCTGTGTTGCTTCAAGTGCATCATTCTGCACACGGGATGCGCATAAGCGCTTTGTGCCGCTCTGTATTTGGAGCCTTTAGTATCATAATTCTTTTGCGCAATGAAAGATTATTAATAGCCTTTCTTGTTCGTCTTATCTATCATATGTTGCTGACTCATTACTCTGCTATACATTTAAAAGAAATGTATTTTAATTTATACAGTAGTCAACATTTGAAGTGGATCAAAAAGTTCACAAGAACGGGTATTGTTTTGGTTTTAGGACAACTTTGATGAAAGGTTTTGATCCACTTCAACTGTTGACTACTATAGTATATATGTATATATAAATATATTACTTGTTTTTCATGAATGTATTTTACAACAATACAAAGAGCAATGTGTACCAGATTTAGTTTTACACTTATTCACTTTTATTTGATCCCCACTAAATAATGTCTTTTTTTTCACTAAAAGTATAGGATTTTATAAAAATATTGTGCACTCATGATTTTTCTAGAGTAACTATATTATATATTTTTTTTTTCGTTTGTTATTTTTCTTTATAATGAAGCTGTTTATATTTAGTAGATTGTGTGTAACATACAAAAGAGTGATGATCAGGTCAACACACATTGAGGTATAGAAATTCTACACTGATTTAAAAAAACTGCGCTGGTATCGGATCGATATCGGTATCGGATCAGGATCGGTTCTGAAAAAGTGGTATCGAGCCAGCCCTAGCATAATTCTTTGTTCCAAATATCGACAGTATCGTACCTTTGTCTTTTTCTGACTTTCAAACACTTTCATGCTTCAAAACAATGTTTGTAATGTTGTGATTAATCTCATAGCTGGTTGGTTGATGATGCCTTGGAACTCTTTGTTGGGGATTTTTTAAATCTCACTTGAGAAAATAAAAGTACTTCTGGAACCAAGACTGCCAAAAAAGTGGGCAGACACTCTTACACTCTATTGGGATGCATTAATTTGGACCACTTTAATTACTTAATAAATAATTAATTAATGCTTGTTGCATAGTGACGCTTCTGCTTATTTTAACGGTTTAATGGGCTTGAGCAAACATCTGCCATGGGGAAAGCAGGGCCACATGAATCCATGCGCCCCAGTGAAACAGCTCTGTGTTCAGAGATATTATTGGAGCATGCTAAGGCAAGCAACACTAGTGCTCATACTTAAGAAGAGATCCCCATCCTTTACCATAAAAGTTAAACTTTGATGTACAACTTATCTTTTTGTTCTATGGACACAAATAATACCTAATATCAATACAGCATGTTGAGGAGAAGTGTACTATTACCTCTCTAAGCAATCAGACCTACAATTTTTGCCTGGCAGACAATAAAACAGGGGTAAAAATATCCCCTAGATTTACTTTGAAGGGCCATCAGCCATATAGGATGCTGAGTATTTGATAGTGGCCTCTTCTGACTTATAACCACCCAGAACACTCTTAAAACCTCTCAAAGCAAATTATAAAATGCATAGCAATTCCCATTCAAAACACACAAGCATCTTAGTGGAGAATTTTGCACTGTAGCAGAAACTGTGCAGAATACAGATCCCTATAAAATACATTTTATTTTATAAATGTATAATTTTTATTATATTTCTGGATTTGTTTCATTCCATTTAAATGTAATTTTACTAATCCAAAAGAATGTCTAATTAACTGAAATCATGAATCTTATACAACGTGTCGTGACAACAATATATTAAAAGTTCAATAAAATTTTATTTTTAGGTCCCTATGAAATCAGTTTCTTTTTTCCCCCCACAAATTCTGTTTTTTATTTTTCCCAAATTGAGGTTTTTCCATTAACATTTTTTGGATACCATTTTAATTGCTTAATTTAATTTTAATAAATCAAAAACAATGGGTAATCAGCTGAAATCTGTGTACTGTAAGTTCCATTTTTTGGACTGGATTCTGTGATTCCGTCCGCCTTTTCTGCATTGCAGAAATCATAGGACCCTAAGAATTGGAAAGGTGAAAAGCTTAAATCTTAAGCTTAAAAAAAAACATTTTTTTTTACACCACCACATATTCATATACCCAGTTTTGTTACGGTCAGTCAACTTTCAAGCTTTCAAGGTTAAATTCTGTACATCCACATCATTTAGATGCCAGTCAGCGACAGTCGAGGCTGTGAAAACTATGCCAATGAAAGCTGTCTCTATTTCGCCTTTTGAGAGGACTGGGACTTTGACCACAATTAAAAGAAATAATAATTTGCATACACACAAACTCACTGTCCTCAGCACGCCTTATTGACCTACCCACTAAATTGTTGGGCGGAGTTTGATGGCTCCACCCACCACCAATTTCTGCTCTAAACCAGCAATATGTGCTCAGGATACGAGATGACAGTCAGCTTTTCATAGATCTCTTCTGTTTAATGCCTTTGATGTTAATTACGACTAGCCTCTCCCATCATGTAGTGGGAAAAAAACTGTCTGACCTACATCACAGTGCCAAGATGAAGTATAAAATTGCAGAGCAATTTTAAAATGCATAGAGTCAGACTAAAACAGTTGTGAGCAAGCAGATGATGGAAGCATTTGAGCCGCTAAGCTTTAGTAATTATATTGCATCATATAAATGTGCTTGACACCATTCCCTCAAAACTGGCAAATATAATTGACTATTATTCATTATTATTACTTTGCAATGACTCGTTGAACCTAAATAACTCAATAAACTAAGGGAAAGAGGAGTAAAACTTAAAATAGAATGGACTCCCATTAAAAATCTACAGAACAACCCGATTTTCTGGACAAAAATAAAATTTTCTACCTACATATTATTCATTCAAGGGTTAAATGAAGGCGCTGGCCCAACTTAACCCATTCTCATGCTCTCTATCGTTCTCCAGCCTTCAAGGGTTTCTTACGTCAGGCTTTCTCAGATCACAAGAAGAAGGATTCTGTCTCAGTTTCAGAGAAGCCACAGAACTGACAAGATCCTTTCAGGTTCTGAATGTGACAGATCGAGACTGAATAAATTGTCACAACAGACTGACCCAGTTGGTTTTCATGAGATGTTTTGATGTATTTGAATATGAGATGTCATAATGACAAGGCCCTGTCTTAAAGGGACAGTTCATCCAAAAATGAATTTACTCATCTCATGCCATTCCAAAACTGTATGACTTTTTCTTCCGTGGAACACAAAAGATATTTTGAGAAATGTCCATACTATGGAAGTTGTTCCAATTGTTCCATTTGATTTGAGTCTAAAGTTCTTCAAAATTTCTTCTTTTCTGCTATGCTCATCCAAAAATGAATTTACTCATCTCATGCCATTCCAAAACTGTATGACTTTTTCTTCCGTGGAACATAAAAGAAGATATTTTGAGAAATGTCCATACTATGGAAGTTGTTCCAATTGTTCCATTTGATTTGAGTCTAAAGTTCTTCAAAATTTCTTCTTTTCTGCTACGCAAAAAAAAAAAACTATCCCTTTAAGAATCAGAGTATCACAAATACTATTCCACATTTCTTTTATACAGATTGAGATATGCTGAAATGGATATAAATCGACTGTCAACACAGTGCACTTCACTCAATTATAAGCTCCTAATATCTTGATTTTCAGCATGAACAGACATGTAATAGGACGAAACACATTGCAGTCAAGTTTACTTTGACAGCTGATCTACGAGAATCTTCTTAAAGGAATGATCCCCAGTCTTGAGTTTGCACTTGGGACAGCACTACAATCCGCAAATTAATCTAATTCCATCTAAATATTTCTTTGTACCAACAAAAAGCATCTAGCAGCATTCATTTTTTTCTGTAGCTAAATTTAAATTCTTATTCTGTCTTTATAGTGTTCTCTGATTCATAGCACTCCGCATACAGGCAAGACTAAATGTGCTCAATTTGTAATCTACCTAAATTATTACTGTTATTAAAAATGATACTAATCCAGTACAATTGTTTGTAAATGTAAGGAATTGCTTAGGTTTCAAAACAACACGCTCCAGTCCGTGACATGGATTAGGGTAAATCTAAAACCAATGCAGATGAAGTTCCACACAAGCAAGAAAAGTAGACTTAAAAGTCTTTGTCATCATGTTGACAAGCTGTAGAAGATCTGACCGGCTTTTAAACTAAAGTGGACATTTTGAAGATAATTTTCAAAAACTTCTGAAGAGATAGGCTAAGAAATGAGAGAGTTTCAAAGATTAAAGACACCTTCAGAGCCCGATACCGATATGGTGGCCGATATATCGTGCATCCCTACTTTAGATTCTGAAAGATGTGAGTCTCTTAGGTTGCAAATTCAACTTAAGGCCTTAAATATTTGCTTGCATTTTGTAAACAAAGACGGAAAACAATTATGTAGCCAAAAAACAGGTCAAAGGTTTGTTCTGATAAAGTCACTGACATGAGGGGATAAACAATGTTAAATATGCAAATAATAAAATAACTAACTATACACTATAACTGTGCAAAGTTATGATAGCAAAATAGACAACTTCTAAAATGGAAGGAAAACGTGTGTCGTCGTCTCATGTTTCCATCTAATATCTAATCAAGGATAAATATGATTTGTGCAGACCACAATGTGTTTTTGAACACATTAATTTCGAAAATCATTTGTCATCATGTTGGAAAACAGAATCCAACCTGCGTTTAAATTTCCCCAAAATGTTTTCACACTGTCTTCAAAACTTCGCATTGCATTAAATCAGTTTTAAACGTCTCCCACAAAAGTCTTAAAGGGGTCATATGATGCGATTTCAATTTTTCCTTTCTCTTTGGAGTGTTACAAGCTCTTGGTGCATAAAGAAGATCTGTAAAGTTGCAAAGACTAAAGTCTCAAAACCAGAGATATTCTTTATAAAAGTTCAGCGTTAACCACGCCTACCTAAAACGGCTCGTTCTAATACGCCCCCACATATCTACGTCACGATGTGGGAAGATTTGCATAACGCCGCCCAAACGTTCATGCAAAGAAAGAAGGCGTAACTTTTAGTTTCGCTGTAGTATTGTTGTTGCCGCCATGTCCTGAAGACGCTGTGTGCTTGGTTGTGAAAGCGAAACTACTTTGTTTGGTCTTCCAAAAGAGGACGATATCCGCTTCGTCATGCCTGGAGCTGATCTGTGCTGGTCGCTGAGGGAATACATCAACTTTCACCGTGGACAAAGCCCGCCTCAGCTCACTCTATCCCGGCCTCAGCACACGCTAAGCCGGGGCTTCCCGTCACGGTAGGCCACTGTGTTTTTCGTTGCCACTGATGATTCAAACGCGAGTTTTGGGCAGTAGAGTAGCACTTGTTGTTTATGATTTCTCCGATCACAAATGCAGACAGAGTTTTATAGCGCTCCAGAGCGCTATTCAAGGCTAAGTGTATCCCATCATGCATCATGTTCTGGAAATAATCGTGAGACTTTTTGCCGAGATCTCGCGAGAGGTCACGGAAACCCTTCCAATGCAAGTTAAACATTCATATAATAATTAGATATTACAAATAATTTGGTAGAAAAACGGCGTTTTTACGTTTTATTGGTGCAACGATGAGTTGTGGTGATATTTATTTTGAACAACATTTGCAACTGCTTTTTATCACTTAATTAGAAGCACCACAAATTAAAATTATGTCATGTTATAGGGACTACGGAAAAGACATTTAGAAGTTGATTTTAAAATGCAAAGTATTTCAAATGAAAATAAAGCTGTGTAAACACTCGCATTTTTACAACACTATAAGTGTGTCCCATCAGGTAATGAAAAGCTCGACACGCACTTGTGGTCTTCACACCCACTTGAAGACTTCGGCCAAATACAGGAAATACGTCATTTAAGTAATCAAGTGGTCAAGTGCAAAGACTGCAAGTGTGGGTATTTGGACAAAGCCTAAGCCATCACTTACCTGCAGCAGGTGAATCAGCGATCACCATGGAGACGACCGTCAGCAGCACGCACGCGGTGACCCGACTACGTCTCTCCATCATTAGACCCTCCATTTAGCGAAACTCATGTTTCGTCCAAGGTGATCCGAGGAGAGATAATCCACGCGTTTAACTAGTCGCCGTGAACTGCAGCAGATGAAAACAACACCAGTTATATAGGTCACATTTTCAGTCCTATTTTCAGCATGACTTCATGAATACTCCCGAAACCAAATCTAACGATTTTAATCATAAACCGAACAAATGACATCTTGCATATCACTAAAAACCGAAATTTAAATCACAGCTGTAGATTTGAACCACTAAAACGAATTGCCATGCTTCCCCGCGCTGACAGAGCTCGGACCGCACGGTTCCTTTGTTCCTTAACTTGTACGACTCATTTCCGCGAATCGGTTCTCTTGAACGATTCATTTCAAACAACCAACTCATGGCGCGATTACGTCATCGCGTGGTCCCTGCCATCCAGTCGTGACTTATTACACGCTCCAAACGTTCCAGTAAAGTCATGTACTGTAGGTAAATACTGCTGTTTATTACATTTGAACGAATACGTTTTAATATTAAGCGTGTTCATTTAAATGTTCCAATTGTTTGTTGCAGACATGAGTCAGTCTGTGAAATAAGCATATTTCCAGCGATATTGACAAAAAATGACATCGCGATATTTTCTGGGATTTTTATCATGACGATAATTAGACGATATTTTGCTGAGTGTGTTATTGTGCTGGTATCTTAAGGACTGCCGAAGACAGCTGACTCCTAATGTTTTTAATATTCTTCATATTCTGTGTGGTGTGGTCAGTTCATACTGATAGAAATTAATCTTTTCCAATAGGTTTAAACAGATTTTTACATTTTATGGGCGTTTTTACCTTTATAAAGCCATTTTTTCTAGAAGTGTCCATTATCTTTTGAGTCAAATCCTTACATTTAATCAGGGAATTAGAATAATAAGACATTTGGGCTATTACCAAGCAAATGAAATCAACACAGAAGCTGCATCTGAAGTGGCATTTAGATGTATTTACACACATGTATTTTGTTTAATGCAAGACATGAACGCATTTAACCTGCAATTACAAATGCATAAATAATGTTTTGATATATTAAACATAAAACGTTGAATACTGATATTTGAAATGATTTAAAACATGAAAAAAATCGATTAAAAAAAAGAAAAAGACGAAATTTGAAATTAAAAGCGCCAGTAGGTGGCAGCAAATCACTGTTGATAAGTGAGTCACTGCGATTGAAACGAATCATTTAAACGGTTGATTCATTCAGGAACGAAACACCGGCATGTTGCTCAGAGACACAAAACAGCGCTGTGGCTCTATTCAGAATTATTTTTGTTGGCGAAATAGAGCAAAAACAAGCAATATGGTGTCTAAAACGTAAGTCTCTTAATTAACTTATTGTTTATTGAATTCAATGTCACATTTGTAATCATAGTATTTTTTTGGAGAAAAACGGCACTCTTCGTGTGAAATTGAATAACTATATGAAGCGGCATAAATATAAAAATGTTCTGCCATGTCTTGAATTTGTGATCATTCTAAATGCATTTTAATAGACTGAATCATGCAGTGAAAGAACGCACTCGCACTAGTCTAGACTTCACGTAATGCATGCGTGCGCTCTGTAGGGATGTTTTGAATGGTTTCTGCAAAATACTCGATAATGTCAAATCGCACATCGTTAAAACAACAATTACGATATTATCGCAGACGATATATATCGCACACCCCTATTTCCAGCTCATTTTATTTGCACCATTTCTGCTATTCGACTATTAAAGTGACTTTACGTCACATTTATCAAATCCTCAATTCACTCCAAATGTTTAATAACTATTCGGAGGCGGTGAATTGCACCCTTCTCGAACCGCCAGGACCGATTCAGGCAGATTCGTGAACGAATCCTTTTCGACCGGTTCAAGAGATTCATTAAAGAAGATTCAGTTCACAAGAGCGATTCGGACATCTCTACTGTGTGCACTAATACACGAAGAGCAAGATCCAAACATTGTTTGAATCTTGTGTGTTGCTTTCAAAGGACAAAACTCACACGTTGACATATACAGCATGCCTTACAATCAGTGGAAAGGTTTGTGAACTCTCGTTTGGAAAGGCTTCTTGTCGGGATTTCCAGTAAATGTTTATTTTAAAGCCAAGAAAGACTTTTAGCACACCCACAGCCTCGAAAAGCATCTCCTTACCTTCAAAGCAGACAGTTACAGCGGTCTGAAGTCGATTTAGCGTCCAGATCCAGTTTTAGATCAGGATTAAAGCTTCTGTTTTGCATTATTGCGTGACACAACGGATGATTTTTTTTCTTCCCGTAAGTGTCTGGATCCTGTCTGAGCATCACTCACTTTCTCAGATGCAACCACTCTGTGTTCGGGACTGCACTAAATCCTCTCTTGACAGCAGCACTTGGAGTCTCTTGCACGGGCTCTACGGTCATTGGCTCCCCGCGCCGTCCTTCAGTAGCTAATCTGGGTCTGTGCTTTCACGACATTGACTTGAAGTGTGTTTTCTGTGAAGAGGAAAATGAGAGTATTGTTCATTTATTTTATGAGTGTATTATACAAAATTATTTTGGTGTGATTTTTATTTTTTTTTGTTAAACAAAGTATTAATGTTGAATTGCAACTCAAAGTAAATGATGTTTTATTTTTTTATGAGTATACTGTTGAATTTACTCATTTATATATGAAAAATTCTTTATTCACAAATGTGATTGGGCAGTGAAAAAACCTCATTTGACTCATTTCAGAATAGAAATAGGTCACTACTTGTATACGTTAAAAGAAACAAGAAATAACGCAAAAAAACAACAACTGTAAATTACTTTAAAGCCTTAAATCTATTCTTTGAATAATTTGTAATTATTTGTACTTGTTTACAGACGTGAGATTTTTTTTTATTGCTTTTCTTATTTAATTTTTATTTAAGTATTTGTTTTCATTCGGTTTAAATGTTATTGCCCTTATATGTTATTTGTTCTAAAATTTGCAATAAAAAATTATTAATAAATAAATTTAAAAAACGCGTTTTGTTACCGGATCTTGTGTGGCTGCATAATTTTCACCTAAACCAGGTTAAAAACAGTTTAGGGAGGTTTTACATGTTTTATTTTTAAAGACTGGGAATATTCCGATCATTAAACTATTCGGTACAAGAATTATTTTGAGTTTGATTATGTCACAGCACACTCTAGTGGCTATTGAGGCGGGCAACAGCACATTTTTATGGTCATGAATTTTTTTTTTGCAAAACGTGAATCAATCTGAACCTGGCTGGAACCATTTGTTGTTGTTGTTTTTGCCAGCGTTCTCGTCGTTTGTATGTTTATTTATTCAATATATATTTTCATTTAATTTATTTTTCATTTAATAAAAAAAGGTGCACCAACAGAATGAACAGAAATCCATCCAAATCTAAAAATTCTATCCAAATCAAAAATACATCCAAATCTATGTAATAGATTTAGCCAAAAAACAAACAAACAATGTGATGAAAAATTGTTTTAAATTGTATTTGTACTGTGGAGAGGGTGAGCAGCACCAAGTTCCTGGGTGTGCACATCACAGAGGATCTCTCCTGGACTGACAACACTCGCAGCACTGGCCAAGAAAGCACAGCAGCGTCTCTACTTCCTCCGCAAACTGAGAAGAGCCAGAGCCCCGGCCCCCATCATGTGCACCTTCTACAGAGGCACCATCGAGAGCATCCTGACCAGCTGCATCACTGTGTGGTATGGCGCCTGCAACGCGTCCTGCCGCAAGACACTTCAACGCATAGTGAGAGCAGCTGAGAAGATCGTTGGTGCCTCTCTCCCCTCCCTTCAGGACATCTACAACACCCGTCTCACCCGCAAAGCCCTCTGCATTGCAGGTGATCCCACCCACCCGACACACAGCTTCTTCAGTCTGCTGCCATCAGGGAGGAGACTGCGGAGTCTCCAGGCCAGGACCAGCAGACTGAAGGACAGCTCCCTCCCGACCTTGCCCCCCCTCCCCTCTTTTGCCCCACGCACCACTGAACTCTGACCCTCTAACGGACTCTCCCACTCCCCCCTCCCAAATACACACACACACTGTCACTTTAATCAGTCGAAATAAGCTCTTTTGCACTACAAATCATTTTTTTTGCACTACA
>NW_015505267.1:698220-795062 GCF_001515645.1 Sinocyclocheilus grahami | reverse complement strand
TTTTTTTTTTTTGCACTACAATCATTATATCTGCACTGTTGTTTACTTTACTGGTTTGCACTCTATCTGCCATATGCCTTGTGCTTTATATATATATATATATCTTTTTTTTTACATTTTACCTTATTTGTATAGTTGTATTTTATATTTAATCTGTATCTATCTGTATTTATGTTCTACTGTAGTGTTATCTGTATGCACCAAGGGTCTGAGAGTAACGCAATTTCAATTCTCTGTGTGTATGTGCTGTACATGTGGAAGAATTGACAATAAAGCAGACTTGACTTGACTTGACTATTGTATTTTTAATTATTCAATAGATATTAGATTAAGTATAATCCAGAACTTCCAGAGAATATCACCTGAAAATAATTTGAATAATATGATGAAATCACTTATGCAGAATGATAGAATGAAACCTTATAATTACTAAAATATAGTCCCTTACTGTGACAACTAGCCTCAATCTTCAAAATGAGTTTTGGTTCTGGTTAGAGTGCACAAATGTGTAGTAAGAGTAAAAAAATATGACCGCATGAAAATACAAGACTGATGCCGTGACTTAACAGTTTAATGTAAATCCAAGACAAAGTGTGATTACATTTCTACACATATACAATATGCATATGTGAGCATACAAATTTCCTTTAATAACTCGATTCACCTTGGAGACCGAAAAATGATCAAAAGTAACAGTGAATAACAAGCTATAACATAGTTCACCACGACGCGAGCCCCTTCACACCCTACAGTTAGTAAATAGAACGATTAAAATAACTATATTCTTCTATAACCCCCGGGTTTGTTAAAAATCCTCCATGAATTTATACTGCTATCATTAGTTGTTGAAGCCTAATAAAATTCACTCAGGTTGTTTATTTTTTTTTCTACAACGAAAATTATTAAGAGAAGCACACAACATTTGTAATGGTAACACAAGCGCTTAGTAGCAAGTACTCAATTTTTAGAAGTTAAATCATTCTCATTATTGTCATTATTATTTTCATTTTAACATTCTATAAAGCCAGTAAAATATCCATTCTCATAGCATACTTAATATTAGCCTAAGGTACAGGGTACATACAATGCTACGTTAACAGACTGAAATAATGAGACATCACACTTCTTCAAATCCCCAATAAACAAAGCAAAATTATAATAATTATAATAAAAAAGACAATAAACAAAGAAGTATACCTGGAAATACTGCAGCACACAATAGCTTTGACAACAACTAATGTGATACACACTACTGAGAAAACCATACAGCAATCGACAAAAATCAGGGGTCAGGGGTCGGATGCTTTCTTAGGTCTTGAAACATTGTAGAAAAATATTTAGTTTTTACATTTGACTGTGAATGTTCGCTGCTGTGCAAGTAGAAAATTGTTCACGTCTTCGATGGCTGCACAAACGGCTACAGTGCATCACAGCTACATAACGGGTTTACTGTGGCGACTCGTGTGATGAGTGACGTTTCTGCACAAATACGTTCACTTGCATTCATTGGTGATTACGTGTGAATACATGACGCTTTACACAATTGTAGTAATGTCACTCTGTAATGCACACTATGCTGTAGATTAAACCAAAAAAAGTTGACAGATGTGTGTTCTTGGGCATAATGATTATTGTTTAGCTTTTTTTTTGGGTTCTAAAACAACATATGAAGATGGCCGTATTGTCATATTTGGCCTCTAAGCACATTCACTCATAAGTTCAACGGTGCATTAACCCCTAATGGTTCTGTTACAGCGCACACATGAGAGAAAAATCAGATGAAAACAAGCGGGACAAAAGGAGCTTTACAATTGTGGAAGTACTGTGGCCATTTCAATGACAAAAAAATAACAACAACAAAGTTAGTTCATGATCATGTGCTTTACAAGTGTTGATTTGGGTGCCATCCAGCAGGGGTTTGACTGGCAATGAGCGTTTAGGAATGTATTTCAGTCCTTATAGTGGCGGAATCCATCGTATTCGGTAATGTCAGAAGTTGGATTTTGATTGTAGGTTGTATATTCATGAAGCTAAATGTGTAACAAAACCCCCAAAAATCACCAATACAACACATAGTCACGGTTCCTTAAAGCTTCATGTGCAGTTAATAAAGGAGAAGGCCGTATTTTGACATAAAGACGGAAAACAAAATCATGAATGGCATTAATGCTTCTTTCTAGCGCATTTTGGTAACTTAAAATTACTGTCTTCATAAATGTATACAGTTCAGACAAACTATGAATCTAAAAAAAAGACTTCTTGTTCATAATTCATATATTTGTAGTCAATAGGGCTTTCTATGATTTAAAGTGCCCCTATTATGGGTTATGAAAGGTTCATATTTGGGTTTTGGGAGTCCCCAACAACAGGTTGACATGCACGCAAGGTCAAAAAACACTTTCATTGTCTTATGATATGCAAAAGCAGCACCTAGTGGCAAAGAATGAATTTGAATTTTCATTCAGACCAATGCGAAAAGACCAATAAGTGGGCGGGCAATATGCTAATGTTTCATTTTGACAGCAACATGAAAGGGCTTGGGATACCTTTTTTAAAAACGACTCGTTTCAATGATTCAGAGTCGACTCTTTCTTTTGAGAGACAATAACTTTATACACGGTGCACTTTCTGATTTAAAACTGGGCAGGATGTTTTCATTCATTAGTTCATGATCATGTGCTTTACAAGTGTTGATTTGGGTGCCATCCAGCAGGGGTTTGACTGGCAATGAGCGTTTAGGAATGTATTTCAGTCCTTATAGTGGCGGAATCCATCGTATTCGGTAATGTCAGAAGTTGGATTTTGATTGTAGGTTGTATATTCATGAAGCTAAATGTGTAACAAAACCCCCAAAAATCACCAATACAACACATAGTCACGGTTCCTTAAAGCTTCATGTGCAGTTAATAAAGGAGAAGGCCGTATTTTGACATAAAGACGGAAAACAAAATCATGAATGGCATTAATGCTTCTTTCTAGCGCATTTTGGTAACTTAAAATTACTGTCTTCATAAATGTATACAGTTCAGACAAACTATGAATCTAAAAAAAAGACTTCTTGTTCATAATTCATATATTTGTAGTCAATAGGGCTTTCTATGATTTAAAGTGCCCCTATTATGGGTTATGAAAGGTTCATATTTGGGTTTTGGGAGTCCCCAACAACAGGTTGACATGCACGCAAGGTCAAAAAACACTTTCATTGTCTTATGATATGCAAAAGCAGCACCTAGTGGCAAAGAATGAATTTGAATTTTCATTCAGACCAATGCGAAAAGACCAATAAGTGGGCGGGCAATATGCTAATGTTTCATTTTGACAGCAACATGAAAGGGCTTGGGATACCTTTTTTAAAAACGACTCGTTTCAATGATTCAGAGTCGACTCTTTCTTTTGAGAGACAATAACTTTATACACGGTGCACTTTCTGATTTAAAACTGGGCAGGATGTTTTCATTCACTTAGAGCTGTGTTACACACTGCATGAAAGATCATTTTCAAAAATTCATAATAGGGACACTTTAAATAAGTTAAAAACACATCAAACTGCATAATTTGGATTAAAATTAATTATAATTTGGGTCAAATTAATGCTAGATCAAGTGAAATTGCTTGCTAGATCAATTTCAGTGATTACTAGCCAAAACAATCATGATGTGTTGATCAGATATTTTATTTTAGTCTGAAATTTACATTCATTTTGTACTAGTGACCATTTCATAAACGGTAACGGCACTGGATTCAGTGCATAGGCCATTATATGAAACACTAATTTATCTATGTGATTCTTACATATGTAGTTAAAACCAAAATAATAAAGCTTAAAGTGTAATTTATGCGTCACTATTGGTACCAAAAAGAACTGGAAAAAAACAACAAAACTAAATAAAACACACCCCCAATTTTCCATTGGTTGGACTAACAACCGCACGCCCACATCACACACCATTGGTGGATCCAATGCTGCTGTAAAGCAAAGCCATGTTCAGTGTTTATACTCTTATAAGAATTACACACAGCAGCTTTAATAACTGAAATAAAGCATTAATGTGGCATCGACATTTCTAAAAAAAAAACAAAAAAAAACATAAGGGCCTCATTTCTTACACAAATCCTCTTATTAGATTCAAAAATGGGAGATCTGTCCACACTAGCACTGACAAAAGGTGTGAGAAAGGTACCAAAACAATGGATTATACTGTGCTAACAGCAATTTCATGAGAGTGCATTATTTTTGTCATCTCTATTTAGCGTATGCCATCTACAGGTTCTTTTCTGACACCGACCTGATCTATCCTGTATTTTTAATGTTTTTCATTTTCCAAATGTCAGTGAAACTCACTCGGTCTTCTCCATTACAGCAAGGGACACATCTGTGCATCGATGACATGTTGAAATTCTTTGGTGGGAAGAAAAAAAAAGTCCTTAAATGCCAGCGGAGTCCCGATTTTGGACGTTCAGGCCGGTCCCTGTGAGCTGAGAAAAGACTGGAAACTACAGATCAGTGCTGTCAGAAACGGCTATTTACGGAATGGAATGTTTTATGCGAATTACGTCGAAGGAGCCTTTCTCAACTGTGTGCTTCAATGAGCATCCAACTTAAGCTTAAACCAATATATGACAACAGCAAAAAAAAAAAAAATCTATTGGCATCCTAAGTCATATCAGACAGCTTTATGAATCAATCTGACAAGCTAGCACACCGAAGGCTTGGGTACAACTTAACTGGTGTCAGATCTTGGCCGAGCACATGGACAAAGTCTGTGCTTCCTACCAGACGAGGGTCCACATATGAATACTAAACATCACAGTTACATATCGACCACCAGAAATCAAACAAATGATGCTTGACGTATAACATGAAAAAATGAATAAACATCCACAAAAATTATTGCAACACTCTCTACGGGAACACAATATACCTAGCAAAGTAAAACAATAAAATAGAAACATTTCAATGTAAAAACTACTTCAAATGCAAGTTCTATGGCATGACGTGTGGGTAGAAGAGGATATACTTGATACTCCATAAGCATGTGCCCAACAGAAGACATAAAAACAAAACAAACACTGTGTCCTAACCAGGTGCATAATCGCCACATAATCACAGCCAATCAGAATATATCTGATGTTTAACATAAAGCTTTGTGGATGATTCCAGACCAATGAGATCACTGTGGGCGGGGCTACCCAGCGCATCACATCGCAAAAATGTCCTGTCATGGCAAAAAAAAAAACATGGATGTGATCTACCTTTTTATTCATTTTAATCCGATTTGAATAAAACTTATTATTTTCTTTTTATTATTTTGTATTCCTTCAATTCTTAAATGATTATAAAAGTTAAAATACATTTTTAGTCTCTTATGTTCACAAAAGGATGCATTTATTTAATAAAAAATACAGCAATATTGTAAAATAATATTACAATTGAAAATAACTCTTTTCTGTTTTAATATATTTTAAAGTGTAATTTATTGCTGTGAATTTTCAGCAGCCATTGCTCCAGGCTTCAGTGTCACATGATCCTTCAGAAATCATTCTAATATGCTGATTTGGTGCTTAAGAAACATTTCTTATTATAATATTTTTGTGGAAACTGAGATACATTTTTTTCCAAGATTCTTTGTTGAATAGAAAGTTCAAAAGAACAGCATTTATTCAAAATAGAAACATTTATTATGATCTCTTTATGTCTTTACTGTCACTTTTGGCCAATTTAATGCATCCTTGCTGAACAAAAGTATTAATTTCTTTAAACAAAACAAAACAAAACAATTTTTAAATAAATTCGACCCCAAACTTTTCAATGGTATGTTATATAAAGTACTATATCAATTTTCCATGTCTTTTTAATCACTTTATTCCGGAGCACATGGTTAGGACACGGTGTAAATGATTGGCTAGCATATCAATGTTAAAAAAGCAGCAAAAAAAAAGACAAGCATTGGCCCACAGATTTCTACACGCTCATTATCTCTGTACTGACATGATGTCTGTAGCATAAGTGATTTCTACGGTAAGACAAACAGTGAAAAAGACGAGCCAATTTTGATTTCCGGTGCATGTTGTTGCAGATATCCTCATGCATCTAGGGGCAGGTCAAACCCCCAGAACGTACGTGAGAATAAAAACCCCACAGATCTTCACAGAACCTTGAACGAGCGCTTAAATCAGAGTATGGTGTGCAGTCGTGCTGCACGGCTTCCTTCGGCATTTACCAACGTGCTCAAAGCCAACATGCTATTCTCATAAAAAATTGTGGAATTTGCCCTCTCACTTTTCCAACAATTCAAAATCCACAAGCACCTCCTACTCCTAACAAGACTCTCCTTCTCGAACCCTCCCAGGTTTCTAAACCAAGTCAAGCCTTCCATAAACAGACAACCTCTTCAGACTTGGTATATTTTAATTTATTTTTAAACAAATTGTGCAGCCTGATCTCCAACTGACTGAGCGATACTTGGCTTTTCCCATCAAATATGCATTTAGTCTCCTTTTTATGACATATGTGACCCTGGACCAGGGTAATAAGTGTACATTTTTCGAAATTGAGATCTATACATCATCTGAAAGCTGAATAAATAAGCTTTTCATTGATGTATGGTTTGTTAGGATAGGCCATAGGAGTTGTATTTGGCCGAGATACAACTATTTGAAAATCTGGAATCTGAGGGTGCAAAAAAATCAAAATATTGAGAAAATCCCCTTTAAAGTTGTCCAAATGAAGTTCTTAGCAATGCATATTACTAATCAAAAATTATGTTTTAATTGATTTACAGTAGGAAATGTACAAAATATCTTCATCGAACATGATCTTAACTTAATATCCCAATGATTTTTGGCATAAAAGGAAAATTTATAATTTTGACCCATACAATTACCTTTAAAGTTGTCCAAATGAAGTTCTTAGCAATGCATATTACTAATCAAAAATTATGTTTTAATTTATTTACAGTAGGAAATTTACAAAATATCTTCATCGAACATGATCTTAACTTAATATCCCAATGATTTTTGGCATAAAAGAAAAATTTATAATTTTGACCCATACAATTAATTTTTGACTATTGTTACAAATATACCCCAGCGACTTAAGACTGCTTTTGTGGTCCAGGGTCACATATGTAGCCTAAAATCAGTGATGTTGCATTGACTGCAAGTACAAAAACACATAGCTACAGTATGTACAGTAAATACGGTATATATAATTATATCCACTATCCAGAACAAAAGTTACTTATCTTTAAATGATGACTTTGGTTCGTTACCCCAGGCAAGTGTCTTTATCTTTAGATGTAGAAGACCTCATGCATGCTAAATGAGAAGCATTTAAATAACGTTTAGGGCTAACGCTTACACCTGGAATTGAAAAAAACACGAAACAGCTTGGATGAAGATTTTCAACCTAGGAGCCAACTCTCTGACTAGCATCTGGTTCTAGAGGGTTTCCAGCCAAGTAAACTGTCGTAATATATGTAAGGCACTACAAGGTAACAATGATAAACCTAAGACTGTGGAGGAATATGTCGCACAGAGGCGCTGAGCGCACACATGCACTCAAACGCGACCGACTACTGTGTTGAACATGCCTATGTTATTGTAACCACTTTGTGCAATCACATTGAAAGAGGAAAAACAAGAATCTATTGGTATCAGAAAGGTTCTTCATGAAATCAACGGGTGCATACTGCTACATTCTACAAAGAGGGGCCCAGCTAATCTTCTACGGTATGACAAACCTATTTTCTTTTCTAAATGTGAACACAAACAAAGAAAAGTCTATAAATACACTAGAAAGTTTTGTCGTCCTATTTCCAGAAGATTCCTCCAGGTGTTTTTTTGTCGGAGAGCGCGGCGGAATATGCACATACCTCGCCGCATGTAATTTGGAAACGTTTAAGACAGTTCAAGGCCATCGTTATGTTTTTGTTTTTTCTTTGAAGAGCAGCAGATATCCGTATTTCACCTTATCCAAAAAAATTCTTGTAGGAATTCAAAACATCCATGTCGTGACCTCGGCTCAACAGTCAGTAAATGAATTTCAAGAAAGGGAAAAGCAAACTAAATCTCCATTGAACGAAACTCTGTCTCTCCCAAACGGCCTGTTGATGAGACATTGTTGTAAAAGAAACTATGAAAGCAAAAACTCCTTCTTCTGTTTTAAAAGAAACGAAACCTCCAGATCACGAAATAAAACGTTAACTGGCCCTTTTGAGAAGGCAAAATAAAACTCATCTTAAAAAAAGGAAAACGCCTCAGTACCCTTCTGTTCCCTCTGAGAGTACACTTCCTCTATCCATCGGCGTCTTCATCGTCTTCAAGTTTAAGCATGAAAGGAACAAGGGGATGGGGGTTAAATGTCGATAGGCTTCAGCATGTCTCTCTGTCTCTAGGTGGGATTAGGGTAGAAATGGTAAGCAGCGATTGGCTGGGCTCCAGTGTTTCAGCTTTAGAGGTAAGGGTACTGGTTCATCTTGGTGGGGCTCAGCGGGTATCCAGTGTAGACAGTGGAGGCAGGAGAAGCACTGATGTAGGTCTGGTGTGCGAATTGGGCCTGGTATTGGCCGTGGTGCAGGGTGGGTGAGGGCAGCACGCGGTGGCCCATGCTAACAGGCACCTGGTGGACGATGCCCGGCGGGTAGCTAGCGTGCTGGACTGCGTGACGGGCTGGACCCTGCGATGCGACCAGGTGGGCCACCGTGCCGGTGGAGCCCAGGGCCGTGGGGGCAGTGTAGGTGTAGAGGTGTGGCTGTCCGGCCAGATGAGGAGCGGCCAAGTGGGGATGAATGTTAGCTGTGTGGGTGGGACTGTTGTGGAAGGAGTACTGAGCCTGGGTGGCCATAGTGGGGGTGATGTAGGCCTGCTGTCGCCGGTGACCTCCGTTGCGCTCAACTGCCATGTGCTGCTGGGCCTAAATGAGGGGATATCTCCATATTACTTGTGCGAATAAATATATGAACTAAGAAACCAGGTATGAGATTCTTGACTGAAATACCTGGCTGAGATTTAGAGGCTGCTGCTGAAAGGGGTGTGGACCCAAGCGCTGCTGCCGGTATGTCCCGCCTCCTGAAGAGTGGTTGTTGCCAGACAAGCTACCATTGGACATTTTGAACTTGTAGGTGGAGTTCTGGTGGTTCATCGTATCTGTTTGCATTTATAAAACATGTTAAAATAATTAGAAATAAAGTTGGGATTATATTGTGATGGATGGATGGGTAGATAAATCAATGTTAGAAAATTGTTGAAAATATTGATTATATTGTGTTAAATAAAATTGAAAAAAATAAAATAAAGTTGGAAATAAAGTTGGGAATTATTTTGTGATAAATGAATACAAATAAAAATTGTGAGTGTAAAATGAATGAATGAATAAAATGTTGGAAAACTGTTGGAAATATTGACTGATTTACCATGTTAAATAAAATGAAATCCAAATAAATTTGGGGAAAATAATTTGAAGACAATATTATTTATATTTTCAACAAGTTTTCCCAAATGCATTAATTATGTGACAAGAAAGAGATCACAGACTGGAAATTAGCACATCTATGTAGGAAATCATTTGCCTGCATCAAATATAGTTTAGCAGTCCTTATACAAACCTACAGAATAGAGCGATTAACCAATTAGAATCAATTAGTATTCCAGAGAGCTTTACAATAATGAAAAAATAAAACAGTACTGCTCATCACACTTAAGCTTGCATTGTCATAAAATATCTTCTGACCATTTTTAACAGATCTGAGTTGAATTACCTCTCTAAGCTGTTTTTATTGCCCACAGATTTTGAAATGCCACATAAATCTACTAAATAAATCTACGCTGCATATCAGAGGCTGTCAGTGAATTGTCACTTTAAATTGATGCTTGATTCAGGCTCTGCCAGGTGTTTCTTTTTCTCTGTCAGCTTATCAGCCCTTCCCCTGTCTCACCAGGCAGGAGTCTGTCACACTCTCCCAGATTCTTGCTGGTCTGGCTCTTCAGTGGAGGGATGATAATGGTGCGGGGGTTCCCGTTGCTGTAGTTGTCCAGGACAGCGCCTTTGGAGTCGTAGCTGTTGGCGTTGGGGCCATTAGGCCGAGACTCCACAGCGTATGGGCTGGTATTGCTGGAGTCAGAGTCAGGGGAGTCATGGACCGTTACACAGCTGATGACATTCTTCCTCTGTTTGGATGACGTGCTGTTGAGAAGGCAAAACAGGAAGGTTAGGAAGGCGATTCATTGGAAATAAAAACTAAATAAAACACTGTAAAGAAAAAAATTAGAATTTATGGTATAAAACGGCAGCTGTGGTTGCAAGAACTTTACAGTAAATAATACAGTAAATATACTGTAGAGAAGGTGCAGTGTCATACAAACAAATACAAAACACCTTCATGGTAACACACGACACTAAAATAATGCAATAAACATGAATTTACAAACATAAGATGTAACATAAAAATGTAACAAAACTCGAATGTACATAACTAATAAGAAAAAACTTCACTGGGAATTCTGGGAATGTCAATTTACCGTTTTTTTTTTTCTCCAAATCAAAAAACTGTCAATTTAACAGTAGTTTACATGAAATGTCCCGTTAGATTTATAACAGTTTTTCACTGTATACAGTAAGGGAACCATTAACCAACGTACCATTAACCAATTCAACCAATATCACATTTTTTACAGTGTATGCATATGAAGTTATTCAAGCATTGTTTTGTGTAATAATACTTCACAATGTCATATTTGTTAGGTAAAATCTTCAACTCCCAAGACCACCAAAGTCATTTTCAAGGCATTATTCAGTATTTTCCAGTTGAATAGGCATTTAAAAGTCAAAATTGACCCCATTTATTTACTCAATAAATGTCCCTGGTCTTATTTCTTGCTGGTCTGGCTCTTCAGTGGAGGGATGATAATGGTGCGGGGGTTCCCGTTGCTGTAGTTGTCCAGGACAGCGCCTTTGGAGTCGTAGCTGTTGGCGTTGGGGCCATTAGGCCGAGACTCCACAGCGTATGGGCTGGTATTGCTGGAGTCAGAGTCAGGGGAGTCATGGACCGTTACACAGCTGATGACATTCTTCCTCTGTTTGGATGACGTGCTGTTGAGAAGGCAAAACAGGAAGGTTAGGAAGGCGATTCATTGGAAATAAAAACTAAATAAAACACTGTAAAGAAAAAAATTAGAATTTATGGTATAAAACGGCAGCTGTGGTTGCAAGAACTTTACAGTAAATAATACAGTAAATATACTGTAGAGAAGGTGCAGTGTCATACAAACAAATACAAAACACCTTCATGGTAACACACGACACTAAAATAATGCAATAAACATGAATTTACAAACATAAGATGTAACATAAAAATGTAACAAAACTCGAATGTACATAACTAATAAGAAAAAACTTCACTGGGAATTCTGGGAATGTCAATTTACCGTTTTTTTTCTTCTCCAAATCAAAAAACTGTCAATTTAACAGTAGTTTACATGAAATGTCCCGTTAGATTTATAACAGTTTTTCACTGTATACAGTAAGGGAACCATTAACCAACGTACCATTAACCAATTCAACCAATATCAGTGTATGCATATGAAGTTATTCAAGCATTGTTTTGTGTAATAATACTTCACAATGTCATATTTGTTAGGTAAAATCTTCAACTCCCAAGACCACCAAAGTCATTTTCAAGGCATTATTCAGTATTTTCCAGTTGAATAGGCATTTAAAAGTCAAAATTGACCCCATTTATTTACTCAATAAATGTCCCTGGTCTTATTGCGCATGATTCATCAGTTATTCCACAGAAAACAACTTGTTTATATAATCATTCATCAAAATGTAATAACTTTCTCCGCCTCTGAAATGATTTTGCCATAATCAAGCCCGCACAGAGAGAAAACATTTTAAGCAATAATATTACATCCTAACATAACACAATCCAATCAAATGGATGGATAAAATCCTGTCCTACATTATTTCCCACTTTCACTCAAAAATATAGCACATTACAGAACTGTGTACTGAAATTGCTCGTCCCATTTTACTGACCTGGTGTTATTGGGCTGTTTAAGGTTGTCCTCTTCATCCGTGTCACTGCTGATGGTGATGATGCTGACGGCCGGGCTGGGGGTGTCGGGGATGACGATGGTTTGGCGCGGTGGGTTGTGTTGACTGTGGTGGTCTCTAGTGGTGCTACATGCCTGCTCGCCTCCCCATCCCACTACTCCGCCACCTCCGCAGGTCTGTGATGGGCCGTTCTGAACCACGGCACACCGAGGGGGGGTATTCTCTTTCACTCGTTTGGAGCGTTGAGGTGACGTCACCGGCTGGGTGGAGGACACGTCATATGCTGACACGTTCCTAAGAAATGTTTTTAAAGGGTTTTGGGGTGAAATCATGGTAAAACCATGTTTTTTTTTTACATTTTACCATATTATACCATGGCTTTAATTGATGTACCTTTTAAATACCAATATATATGAATATTATCACTTGATGGTATAACTTTACCATGGCAGTTTTATTTATAAGGGTTGTCTGACCTGTTGTTCATCTGATGCTGCTTGCTCTTTTTGGAGGAGGAGCTGTTGTTTGATGGCTGTCTCATGACATGAGCCACACCCACATTGAGAGGTTGCTGAGAGGGCAGGGCGACGCGACCTGCCAGTAAGGCAGGCTGTTGCATAATGGGATTGTAATGGCTGCCATGGGGATGTGAATTCCTGAAACAAAACAAGCATAATTAAAGCATGCCCTTTAAAGTCTACTACACTACCATTCAAAAGTTTGAGAACGGTAAGATATATATACAGTATATAATATGAAATGGAAATCTTTTGTCACAAAAGTTTTTACTTTCACTTTTAATTAATTCAATGCATCCTTGCTGAATAAAAGTATTACAACAGTGTTTATTTAAATATTCATATTTAAAAAATCAGTTTAATCAGTAGCTTTGACTTGTTTTCCAATTAAAAATGTTAAACATTATTTCAACAAGACAAATTTATCTGACAAGCAAAATTGCATAATATAATATGATATAGATATGCTCAATACAAAAATATGTAATGGAATATGAAAAAATATATAATGGAATGAAACAATATACATTTACTGACAGTTCAAAACTCTACTTCTGTTTTGCTTTTAAATGTAATTTTGATTACAATTTTTTATTTATTTATTTTTTTGGTAGTGCAGAATCTGGCATTTATTTCTCATTGATTCAAGATACATTCTCTATAAATTATTCTTAACATTTTATGATGATTTGCATCTCATGTGAATTTATTGTACCTTGTTATAAGGATGTTTATATATTTTGCTTTCAACTTGACAGCTCTGCAGCAGTACATAAAATATGCTACAGAAAAAAACTGATTCAAGTAACAACTTGAAACAATGTCAGAGGCAATGGTCACTAATCACCCCCCCCCAAATATTTTGATATATCACTGCACTACTTGTCAGAATTAAATACATAATATATAGGAATAAACACTACATTTTTTGTATCTAGCATTTAGATATCTGTACTATCTTCAATCATCAACTAAAATTGTATCTAAATGAAGAATAAATGCAATGCAATATTTGGCCAGAGGGGGCAGCAGTGACTGCATCAAACAGCAAAGAATCAGAGGACAGCATTAGATCTCAGAGGAGAAATCTCTCTCTGCAGTAAAGTGCGACACTCTTCCAACCGGACTGGCTCAGGACTACCAAGTCCTCCGGGCTGAGCTTAAGGTGCTGATGTGATGATCTGCAGATATCAGCACACGTTCATCTGTAATACATTCACCTCGTGTAGGACAGCACGACCTGACTCCATTACCCTGTCCTAGCCAGAGACACGCTCCTGCACTCACTGTTCTAACACAAAAAACCAACATGAATTCTAAACGAATCCAGAATATATCAGACTTAAAATATTCCGTTCTTTCATTCCAAATGAATAATTTAAATGCATGATGGCTTTGTAGGTGCATTTGCAGACTAAGCAACCTAGGTAATTTAATCTGCTTAGTTCATAATCTAGGAGATTATTAAAACCCAGTGTTGCGGTACTGAACTGCCGTCAAATATATGGATCACCAGTCATGATATCTTAAAATAGGTTGGTTGAGTTCCACATGCCTGTTTATAATCAGCATGGTATAAGTATGTTTCGTTTTAATTCATTTTAAAATGCTAATGGAGTCGCTATTAAACATAATGGAATTGTACCAGATCTGCCCAGCTAAATAAAACAAACAAAAGATAAACGCTTCTGTGGCACCAACATCGAAACGGAACAGAGTGAAACAGTCGGGTTCCAGAAATAAAAAGCTCAATCATTTTCTCCATAAAGAAACCTTTAAAGATGGACCTACTGTGAGCTACAAGGTTGTTATTTGATGGTAAACGCTTTTGTTGAAGCCATCACCCCACATTATTTTGATTTAATTTAGAAATAATCACGTTCAACAAATGACATTATTCATAATTCTACAGAGAAATCTCCACCAATCAGATAATCGCGAAGCAAATTGTGCCAAAAGAACACTTTAGAACCCACCCACTCCCATAAACCACTGCGGTCTTGTACCTTTGTCAAATACGTTGTCATTTTTTGTTTCAAATCAGAGTTTGTAATGTTGTGTTTCACCTCATAGTTGGTTGGTTATGCCGAGTTCACACTGCATGATTTTCAAACTCGTTGGATCGCCGTTGTTTTCACACTGCGTGACTATCTGGGGTAGCATTCAGTTGCTGCTGTGTTCACATTGCACGATGGATCGGCGACAGGGGGTTTCACACTGCATGACTTCACAATAGGAAGAATCGCCGACAGCTCTGTCTGGTCCGCAAACTACGTTTCACAACAAAAAACACGCGAGAAGTGATAAGGAAATAACGCGAGAACCCGTGTGCATCAGACCGGAGTTCTCGAGCGAGACTGGAATTATTTAAAAATATATATATAGCCCGCAAATTGTCTGTGAGCTGATTTCCAGCTACAAGGAGAAAAAGAAAAACAGATTATGCAGGAGGGAGATGCAGCGAACAGGGATTGGGTGTTCTACAAAGATAATTAAATAATTTAAATAATTTGGCAGTAACTGTTATGCTGAAGTTGTGGCTGGTCAAGCAAATGTTTGTGCTCGTTTCTGTATGATATAATTGTTCATATATCTATTAAATTACTGATATTCTGGTCTATAACTCCTCCCTGAACTTCCCTCTGCCCTGTATCTTGGTCTCTCATTGGCTGTAGGTCATCGCCGATGTATTTTTCATTTCTGTATGATATAATTGTTCATATATCTATTAAATTACTGATATTCTGGTCTATAACTCCTCCCTGAACTTCCCTCTGTCTGCCCTGTATCTTGGTCTCTCATTGGCTGTAGGTCATCGCCTATGTAGTTTTCAGTCAGAAATTATTGCACACAGCGTGATTGTGAATCGCTGACAGCTCCAGATATTTAGCATGCCAAATATTTTGCGAGCGTCGGCGACATGTCGGCGATTCCCTCAGGTCGTGTCTTTGATAATTCACACTGCGTGATTGTCACTCGTGTGAACGAGCACCGATTTGCCTCCGATTTCGGGCATTTGTCGGCGATTTTCGTGCAGTGTGAACTCGGCATTAGGTTCATGGTGTAAAACTCTTAAAGGGGTCATATGATGCGATTTAAATTTTTCCTTTCTCTTTGGAATTGCACAAAAGGCTGCAAACGAACAGCGCGCATCTGAAGTGTCTCTGAAGGAAATAATGCATTATTTATCGGCTTTAAGATATCGGCCAAATTTTCTTATCAGGCCGATACCGATAACAGAAAAAATTAGCATTTATCGGCCGATACCGATATGGTGGCCGATATATCGTGCATCCCTACTTTTTATTAAACCAAATACACAAAATAATGTTCTTTTTAGCAACATCATATGACCCCCTTTAAACAAAGACCTTTTTTATAAATCCCTACGTGAAAAAAGAATGGGAAAAATGCTTCTGGAACCAAGGCCGCTGAAAAGTTGCAATCTATTGCAAAAATAATGATGGTTTCTCAAACACTCCCCATCTGCCAATGGTCTTGCCCTCAAACTCACACCATTGGTTGAGACAAATGTCCATGGGTCAGGATCCCCAAAAAGAGCAATGTTTTGAAAGCACCACAAAGCCAAAGTATTAACACTTTACTGGGAAGTCAACCTACACTGTAAGAAAGAAAAAAAAAAAAAAAACTGTCCTTTTATAGGTACAACAGTTTGCCACTGGGGCGGTACAGTTAAAGGGACAATTTTGTACCTTATCTACACCCGAAAGGGGGCATATTTGAACCTTAGCGTAATAATATGTACCCATGAGGGTTTTTTGAACATTTTCTGAGAGTTTCCAAATGGTTTACATATAATAGTTTAGGGATAGTCCACCCAAAATGAAAATTTTGTCACCATTTACTTCCCCTTATGTTTTTCCAAACCTGAATGCATTCCGTGGAACACAAAAGAAGATATTTTGAAGAATGTTGTTAACCAAACAGATTTGGGTCCCTTTGACTTCCATATTATTTTTTGTCCATACTATGAAAGTCAAAGGGACCCGAAACTGTTTGGCTACCAACATTCTTCAAAATATCTTCTTTTGTGTTTAACAGAATGCATACCGTTTTGGAGTGACATGAGAGTGAGTAAACATGACAGAATTTTCATTTTTGTTAGAACAGAAAAAAGCATTTTGACATCAAAAAATTAAACACTAATGGCCTAAGAATAAATGTACTATAGCAAGCACAATAGCCCTCTTTAGCAGTGACGGCATGGTGGTTTCTCACCTCCAGTTGACCAGAGGCTGCGAGCTGGTCATGGAGTCGGGGATGACGGTGGCGTGTTGGACGGAGGTGTGTGTGAGCGGCTGCCACGTCGGTGGAAGGAGAATCTGTTGAGTACCAGACGGCCAGGCCTGCTGTAGAGTCAAGATGGAGGGAAAACACCAAGTTAGTGTACAGAGATCAGGTACATCTCTCCATCAGAAGGTTGAATATATACAGATAGTGGAGTTCATGTGATCCCATATAGTTAGATACTGCAGTCGAGTAGGATATGAACGCCAACTAGCAACCAACAGCACACGGACTCAGTGACCTTTTGTGATTTAATTGGCGTCAGAGTGAAGACCCCGTAACCTGGCACATCAAATCGGGCCAGGGTACTGCACCAACATATTTAGAGAGAGGAGAAAAAGGATACGGCTATTTAGAGAAATTACCGCTAGTAAGTGCTAAACTGTGCCAAACAACCACCAAAGGGGTCATTTGGTTATTTAAGACACAGTAGCATCAGCGTTCGGGCCTAGATTCAAGAGACATCATTTAATGAAATTGTTCTAACAAAATATGAACAGAAGAGGTCAATTATAAACAATTTTATAGCCCATCCATCTTCTAAGCTAATTATTCTCTTGGTCTGAAAATGAAGATGCTTTGAAGCTTTGAAGCAGCAAATTATGGACAACATAAAAGATCTCCCTCTGGAATAACAAAAAGCTTGTGCCACTTTCGTTGGAACTTCATTCATTTCCCTCCCTTGATTCCTTGGCACCGGTATCTAGATGACGGGGCCCCTGCATACGGCCTTTGCTCCTGCCTATAAAAAAGATAAGACCCTGCCTTAATAAAGAGATGTGGCATCTCCCAGGCAGTGCGCTGATGTGTTAGACATTTTCCAAATCAGCTCTGACTTTAATTAAATTCAGGGGCCCTATTCAGAGGCTTTGTGAGGAGCTGCTTTGTATGGGGGGTGAGGAGTGCGGGGAGTGCCAGGCATAATTTGCCCAGAGATGTGAGCTTGAAAAAGAGTGTCTGCAACTCTAATAGTTTAATGCAGCTTTATTGATTAGCAGTTTAATGTACAACTAATGAATTGTTTCTTTAATACCCTTTGCACATCTATTTACCAGTCCATCAGTATGGGCCACAGCACTCACACAAATAAGGGAGGGTGATGGGGAAAGAGTGGAAAAAATGCTTTTACGAATTCTGAAAGGCTGTGATTACACATTTAGCATTGTAAAAGAAGTGAATCTTGGCCCTTTTTTTTTGGGACTCCAGCTATTTAAGGTCAAATTTCTGGAGTGCATTGGACTGATATTATTAGAGCGATAATGATTATTAAATTATTACATTTTAAAATAGTTTAGTTATTAAATAGTTACTTCAAACTATAATCATCCTGTCATTGTAATTTGTTTTATTGTGTTTGACATGAATAATTTCATTAGAACTATGTCTCCAAAGCCCTTTGCCTACATTCCTGACACTTTGCATCCTCCTTTCTCACTCTGGGTTGGGTTGTGTAATTGTATCGTCTGGCCTGGAACGCTAACCCAGATAAGAGTAGAGTTTTCCATGAAAGGCCATCTCTGCAACTACCCCCCTAACAGCTTTTCTGCCCTCACGGGGTGAAAGCCTTTTGTCACCCCCGGGGCTCTGAAAGCACCGCCGCTCCCGTGCCAATTGTTTTTACATTTTCTGCATTCCTGTTCCAGATAAAGGCTGAGGCCTTCTAGAAACCCACTCTACTGGCACCAGGAGCGATGTGGTCTAGCTGATTGGGTTAAAGGGAGGAGAATGGGCGGTTGAGGCCCTGAAATAGTGATGAACAAGTATCCCCATCCCCATCCGCCTTTCCTAATGCAGCGCTCCGATAATCACCCTTGGAATTTATGCACGGGTTTTCCTGAACGTGAGGAACAATAAAGATGCATTACAGTATTAAGCAGTCGGGTAGAGCCATGAAACACCAACACAAGCAAAGCTCAGCTCAGCTGAAAAAGTGTGCAGATGAATTATAATTATAACGAATTACAACCCTCCTATTTCAAAAGTAAAAACAACAAAAAACAAACATCTAGTCTAGTTTTCAGTCTCTGTAGGCTTTCCTTCCTTTCACTCAGTCATCAATTACTTACCACCATGTCGTTTCATAATTGTATGACTTTCTTTCTTCAGTGGAATAAAGATGAATGGAAACTGGAGCTTTTGAAACAGATTGCCAAAACATTGTAAAAACATCATAAAAGTGGTACATATGACTCATGCATCATATTTCAAGTTTTCTGAAGTCATGATAGCTTTTTTTGATAAAAAGACCAAAATTTAGCTGATGGCCTTTTCCTCGAATGAGTTGAGCAGAATGAAACACAGCAGTTAACAAATCAAATCTGAACTTTGATTTGTGAATTAATCATTCAGACTGATTTTGTGAACCGGATCAGCTGATTCATTGATTTGATTCAAGAATTCATTCGTTCTTTGCTGAAATATTGCTGCTTCTCTCATAAACATGCTATAACGGATATGAACTTTCAGAATGATTCAGCATGAGTCATATGGACATTTTTTGATACTTTTATGGTGTTTCATTTGTCATTTTGGAGCTTCACAGCCACAGTCCTCATTCACTTTCATTAAATTGAAAAGAGTAAACAGAATATTGTAAAAAAAAAATCACTTTTTATGTTTCAGAGAAGTAAGGGTTTGGAACAACATGAATGCAAGTAATTAATTTACATTTTTGGCTGAACCTTTCCTTTAATCTGTAGAGTCTTCAAAAAGCAACAACAGCTCAGCTCAGGAAAACTGAAAATGTTGTGGATAAATTACAAATGAGCTAAACGGCTCTGAATCTCGCCACCCTGTCTCAAATTTAAAAGCTGTCTGGGCCCTGCCTTGTGGCTCCAGAGGGTAGACAAATCCCTCAGCATCCAAAGACCTCATTTATAGCCAACCTCAGTCTTGCTCATCAAAGCATGACTTCCTCCAACTCCAGGAATGAAGCACACTTGCCTGACTTAGTGGAAGCAGGCAAGCAAACCATCAGTGGGGTAAAATCTCCAGTAGGGAAAGACAGGCCACTCCAGTTGCTAGAGCAGAGCATGCAGAGATAAATCCAACTTGACTTCAATTAATCTATTGGCCATGAAATGAGAGTGTCTCCTCGATTTTGTTGAAGGAAAAGTGAATTATACTTATATCATTAAAACAAAGTAGGTCATGCTAATTGCTCTTCGTTGGAGCCAAACTCGGATGTAATTGAGATTTTGGGAAAGGCTGAGGGGTGTAATTAGTTTAGGAAATGTGGCTTTGTATTGCTATGGCAATGGGGGCAACGTCTGGCTATACCTGTGTCAGAAGGCCTGGCTGGATCTGTAGAGGTTGGGCACCGGGGGCCTGTGTTACTATGGGAACTGCATTCTCCATCCGCACCGAGTAGCCAGTGTGTTTAGAGGGTGAAGCTTGCAAACCTGGGAAGAAATAACAAGGAAAACACCATTAGATGGCAAAATGTATGAAATAGCTAAATCAGAAACTAAAATTCTGTCAGTATTTACTCATTTCAAATTTATATGACTTTTAGATGAATCTTTACACAGCTCTTTCCATAAAATGACCACATAAAACACTTTAAAAGTCTACTACAATTCTAAAAAAAAAAAAAAAATTCTATTTTAAATTATTTTTAAAGTTAAATTTATTTCTGTTGTGGCAAAGCTTAATTTTCATATCTTTGTAGAAACCAAGATTTTTATCTGGAATCTTAAATGATTAGAAAGTGCAATAGAAAAGTCAAATAAATATTATCATTACTGTCACTTTTGATCAACTGAATGCATCCTTCCTGCATTAAAATACATTTCTATTATGTCTATTATATTAAATAAATACAAATCTTACTGACTCCAAACATTTGAATGGTTCCATAGCTTTGTGTTATGAACAGATTAAAACTTCAAGTTTTCATTTTCAAATCTTGACAAAAGTTTCTGTTAAATTTGATCAGGTGCATGATGGCACGGATAATCACATAAATCTGTTGTATGACTTCAGAAGACTTGGAATATTGTGCACCAGTCGTATGGACCATTATTATGATATTTGTCTGAAACAGATACTATGAACTGCCGTCATATGGAAAGAGATAAATAGGTAAAATGGGTAAAATTCTTTAAAGACAGAAACAATAACAGCAAACAGGTTTGAAACGACATTGGGGTGAGTAAATAATAACAGAATTGCACATTTTGTGTGAACTAGTCCTATAAAATAAGATACAGTTTACCCAAATCTATATCAGAAATATCCAGGGTTTAATATAAATTAAATTAGCACTCACCTTGGAAGCCAGGAGGGCAGACGATGAGGGCCTGCTGGAAGGGATCGGGTCGGGCGGTGCAGAGTTGTGGTGCACCGGGTTGGAGGTTCATGGTCCTGGGGGCCACGGCAGCCATAGGGGCCGCAGAAGGCTGGTAGAGTGCAGATTGGTAATTTAGTATGGAGACATCAGGATTGGTAAAGGAAAGGGTGGCACTGGTGGAAGAGGGAGCCAGGTTGGTGGCCTAAAGGAACCGATGGGATCAAACGAACAAACAAACAAAAGCATGAGGAAGTGGGTGTGGGGATTGGGTGGAGCAACAATGAATGATGAGGGGCAAAATTTCAAATAAGAGCAAATGATGAACATAAACTCCTTAAAATATTTCTTGATATACAGGATTGGATGTACAGAAAATGAAAACTGCAGGCAGCAAGCACAGGAAGCATGCTTTGTGTTAAATTCAGATTAATTTCTTAGAGCGAATACCACAATACTGTTCAACTGAAATGCTTTATTAGCTGTTATTGTGTGCAGACAGCATTAGGGTTCAGGCATTTTCTACAAAATGACTTATTGAGCGTAAGGAAAGAGGAGGTAAGAGAGCTTCAATCAATGCTCTTGTGTTACAGTCTCCATCAATGCTAGGACCCTTCAACTCATTGAATTTGCTCAGTCTCATTAGCAGCAGATAATGATCCCTCTTTGCGCTAAAGCTATGATTAAATATACACACAGATCTAACTGGTGAGGGGAGAGAAAATCTGTTCTTCAAAGCCTCTGCACTAGATTTCCCTTCCAGTGCTTTTTAATCCGGCCTGACTGCAGCACATTCATCTGTTTATTCATCTATCAATGTGGAATTTGCGCCGTCTACGAGGTTTGATGAACGAGGGAACTCCCTCTCCTCCATCTAGAACGGTGAACCAAATATGCTTCTCAAAAGAATTGTGCAGGTCCTTCCATCATAGTCTCTCTCTCTCGATAATGAAAACACAAGACAAAAATATAGCCAGAAGTAAAAATATGAGTGCGGTAACATCGCCAGAGAGAGGAAAGGGCGTGATTTCTGCTCAAAACGAAAAAGAAGATCCGAGCCATGGCTTCGCAGTTAGCGTATGTGCTCCAATATTAATATTTTGAGCTTTGGAGCTCAATTGGGAAAAGTGTGAGTCTGGCCTGCTGCTGAGCTATGGTCTGAGCTACGCTTAGCGGTCTGTGCACATGCAACGATCAACATTTTGAACCTTGGTGCTAATAAAAGAAATGTAGGTTTGAGTCTGGCCTGCTTATGGCTCCATGAGCCCTATTCAGAACTTCCAAAATTAAAAAAAATGGGCCGAGCTATGGCTTAGCGGTCTGTGCACATGCTAAGACATCAAAACCTTGAGGCTTGGTGCTAATATAAGAAATGTGGATTTGAGTCTAACCTACTTTTGTTCCCATGTGCCAATTGAAAACTTCCAAATATAAGACTTTTCATGGCCTCTTCATGATCCCATGTGCCTGTTTAGAACTTCCAAAACGAATAAAAATGGTCTGAGCTATGGCTTAGTGGTCAGCACACATGCTCTAATGTGAATATTTTGAGTTTATTTGGGTTTTCATCTGGCCTATTCATGGTCCCATTCACCTACTCAGATCTTCCAAAACTAAAACAAAAATGGTGTAAATGGTCTGAGCTATGGCTTAGGGGTCTGTGCACATGCTAAGGCATCTTGGTGCTAATATAAGAAATGTGGGTTTGGGTCTGGCCTGCTCTTGTTCCCATGCACCAATTCAAAACTTCTAAAACTGAAAAAAGGTCTGTGCCACGACTTAGCAGTCAGTGCACAAGCTCTAACATCAATATTCTGAGCCACAGAGCTCATATGGGAAATGTGGGTTTGAGTCTGGCCTACACATGATCTAATGTGCCTGTTCAGAATGTCCAAAGCTTAAAAAAAATGGTCTGAGCTATGGCTTAGTGGTCATTTGGAAAATGTAAGTTTGAGCCTATTTATGATCCCATGTTCTTGTTCAGAACTTCTAAAACTAAAAAATGGTCTAAGCTATGGCTTATGTTGAGCAGAGGAGCAGATATAAGAAATGTTGGTTTGAGCCCCTTTCTTTCCACATGTCTTCCTGCACTACCTCTGTACTACTACTAATAACAATAGACAAAAAAAGATGTGCCTAATGCTGGCGCACCATCAAAATCTGTTAGTTTAATAGAGGCTAGTGTTATTTACTTTCATCTGTTACCAAAGCAATACGGTTTCATATCATGCCACCGCTAGTAATTATAGACTTTTCATTAAGGTTTGTATGGGGAGAATTCAGTACACCGCTTTTCATTTTTCATTTTCCCCGTTTAGCAAGGCCGACGAGCATCAGGGGAGAGAGTTAATCAATACGCCGCCATGGCATTCATCACACAAAATAAACACTTCAACCTCACAGCTGGCTAATGCTACACAAGCTTTCCCTTCGAAAGCATCGAATGCCCTACACAACGTTCTTCTCATGACATTAGAGTGGGACCGGAATGCTATAACATTACAGCCGAATTACTTTTTGACTTCAGACATATCTATTCGAAGGGGAAAGTCACGGTTTGAGTCGATCCAAGAACTCAAAATGAAGGCATTATGGGATTCATGTCTGGCCCTCTGTCAGCAGTTTAGACAAATGCTCCCTGGTGAAGCTAAACTGCACTGAGGCAAAACAGGAGGAAACAAAAGGAGAGAAAGAAACAAAGTGGTTCAATCCTTAAGGCTGCAAAGTAGTAAAATGCAAGCCAAGCAGGAAGTAGAGGCTGTCATGTTGTTAATCAGCACATTGTGACATAGGGCTGCAAGGCACACACACACACACACAGCCCAAATGGCCCATGATATGACTAGTGTTCTGTCCACTGAAGGAAGTCATCCGATACTGCCAGTGGTCAATGGGCCAATGCTACTCTAATTTCTTTGGGCTGTCCCACTGCAAATGAGTCTGTGCATGTTATACTGTACAATTAATTATCTGCAGCTTTAAGACAAACTAAACTGAGCTAAGGATCGTTTTAACTGAATTCAAATAAAGATTTAAGTCACTATAGCTTGGTGCTGTGCGCATTCTGACCTAGCTGCAGTTTTGAGGTTGAAACTGCATAACAATTACTTAATAAATGAGCAAAAATTCACTTTTTATGATATGCTCAGAATGAAACTGGTCCATACAGAACAAAAATATTAATGTTACTTTTTTCAGTAAAACATCCATAAAATTACAAAATTGCATCATTTTTAAAGCACAGCATTTAAAACAGTTTAGAGAGGATTATGTTTATAATAAGGGAAGATCTTTTTTGTATATTATAAGTTGTTTATCATCTTGTAATTTTTGAAATGTATTATCTGGCTTCTTAAGTACATTTATATTGTTTAAGGATTTTTTAAATCATATTTAACAGGAAATCAAGACAAAATTCTGATTGACATTTTTTACACAAATATTTATTTTTTTATTTAACAAATATACATATTACAAATATTGAACGATGTAAAAACTGAAATAAATAACATTTAAATATATATGATCTCATAATTTATTTAATTATATTTATTATCTTCATTCTCAAATACATTTATCTAGTTTAAGAATTTTTTTAAGACCTTTTTACTGGAAATCAAGAAAAAAAAAATTTTCTTTTGCAAATATTTCTTTTATAATAAATTACTATTTAAAAATGACAAATACTTAATCATTAAAATATTTAAATAATATTAAAATATTTATGATCTTGTAATTTATTACCTTCATTCTCAAGTACATTTATCTTGATGATTTATTGTGGTGCATTAGCTAATTTTCTTTTCAAACACATTTGTTCATTTTAGCTTATAGGGTCATTTTTTAGCAATTTTGACTCGGCTAGGTCAGAAACGACAATGAAGAAATTTTATTTGTGTTTTACAAAGACTAAATAGTATCTAAAATGCCAAAAGTAGGGGTTAGAGATGTGGCTTACCTATCATAACTTTAACTTTATTTAAGAACAATAAAATGGGAAGTCGCTAGTTAGATGTGATAATGTAAATGTGTGTGTGTGGATACTGACCTGGCTATGCACAGTGTTAAGCTGGTTGTTGAAGGTCATGGTGAGATTGGTGGAGGTGCTGGGGGCTACATGTGTTATAAAGGGCGTCTTGCTCTGATTGACTGTATCGTACATGTTCACCCGACGCTTGCAAATCTCCATGTTCTGGAAGCAGGATTTGACACTGCAAGAAAAAAGACATGGTCAGCGAGCTAAACATAATTTGATAAAACTACATAACATTTACAACTTAATGTTGGTGTAGTGTAGTTTAACTGACTGTGTGCTGTGTGGGAAATCCAGCAAGTGTGTCATTGTGACAAAGGGGTGGTTGAGTGTCTCTATGGGCGTTATTCTCTTGTCTGCGTCGATGGTCAGCATCTTGGTCAGCAGGTCAATAAACTCCCTTCTGTCTGCCTTCTCCGCCAGCATGTCGCTGCCCTCCAAGTCTGTGGTCATATTCACCTGCACACAGCAAAAGAGAGAAGATGAGAGTGAGAAATGAAAGAGAGAGACAGACTGACTGATGTACAGAGACCAACAAGTACTTTAGGGATCCTCAAACAAGGTTAACCAGCTCTTGTCTTCTTTTTTCTGATGCAACATTGACTAACACATCACCATGGAATCTGTGCCCACAGAATTCCTCAGAAAACAAAATCCCAATTATTATTGCTGTAATGCTTTAATGCAAAATTAAAGTTAATATTTGTAAATGCACTGGACAGTGATAATCTATGAATGTAGGCAGTAGGGTAAATTAGCTACTATAATTGCAGAATAAATCATCCTTAGTAGCTGAATGTGTGTTGAATGCGAGCCTGGGTGTTCCCAAATCATGGAATCTGTCAGCTGAATCTTCTGATCCAACTTACAGCTTTTGTAAATAATACATGTGAGTATTTGTGTGTGAATAACTCCCGCAGTGCTTGACGTGTACAACTCTATTAATATACACAGGTCTGTCAGTCAAAAAGTGTGTGTGTTCTCAGAGGACAGCGGTAACCTTTCTGATATTCCCAAATATTCGCCCTCAAATTTACAGATATTCACTTAGGAACGCTTCAGATGCCAGGCCAGATATTCCCATCTGTCTGAGAATGTGAAAATAAACAAAACCTGATATATAATTTAGTTTCACCTTTAAAATGTTTTAAAAGGGCAAACATTTTAACATGACTTTAACAAACAAAATACTTTCCTTTTTTTTGCATTAAGGTCATATTAAAATAATATAGTTTATAGTTTAATAATATATTATGACAGTATTAAATCGAAAACAAAATATAATATAATATAATAAAATATAACAATTTAATATGTACAAACAATGCACATGAAAAGAAGCAAATTAACTAAATATTCACTAAATATACATTTTAGCAAATATAAAAAAGCTAATATAAAATATAAAAGCATAGGAAATAAGTTTCAAAAATGATTCAAATTATTTATATATACTGTATATATATATATATAGATATATATATATATATACACACACACACACATATATATATATATATATATATATATATATATATAAAACAGTTAAAAATTAATGTTAATGAAATTAAACCCCTGGGACATAAAAATGTGTTTATATTGTCTGATAGGATGTTTTGCCAGAGGTGAAAAGCAGTGCAGCAGAACGTTTTTTAGTGGAAATCCCATTCAGAGATGGCTAACGCATTTTTCATACCGCCATGCTGTTTATCTGTGGCCTAACCTCCCCAAGCTATCAGATAAACCGACAGTCACCAGAGCAAATCACAGTCCTCTTTTATGCATGCTATTTTAGTCCTGCTCTGTCTCTCTCTGTTTTCCATCACCCTGCTGCATGATAAAGAAATAATCTTTGACAAGAGAGGAAAAATAATCATTCAGGTTGTAGAATATAAACTGCAAGCGAAGGGAGAGACTGCATAGCTACCGTACACAAATCTCGCAAAAACAGTTATGCACGCACACTTAGTGAACTGTCTCTTGAAGATGATGAAACCAAGAACAATCATTCTTGCTCTCCATTTCACATCTGACTGTTATATTTTAATCAGTTGAATACACAAGTGTTGTATCTCTGAGTGCAACAACTTAAAGACAGGTGCACATCATGAAGACAGCTGTGCAGATGATCCACATACAAACTGACAGTGCTACAACAGCGGAAACTGAGAAAACACACATACACACACACACACAGAGAGAGAGAGAGTTGTTCTAAAGTCTGTAGCCTCTAAAACATCAACTGTTGAGTGAAGGTGACTTGTTTATTCAATTAAAATAAATATATAAATAAAGGCCACCCTAACTTGTTTGTTTGCAAATTTGGTATAATATTTTGTATAATTAACAACAACAACAATAATAATAATAATAATGTATTAAATTATTAATAATTATAGAATTATTATTATTATTATAGTTGTTGTTTTGTTTGATTTCAAATCATTTGTTTTATTTTATTATGATTTATTATTAAATAAATAAACATACATTTTCTCTTTGCTTGTTGGCTGTCAAATGTTGTTGTATAATAATTTAGTATAATAATTGTATAATCTGCACTAATATTATTACTATTAGTTTATTTATTTTCACTTTAATTTGTTTCATTTCATTTGTTTGTTTTATTTTATTATCATTGTTTATTTTTGTATAATTAATAACAACAACAATAATAATACTTAATAATTTATTAGTATTTATCAATTCATAATTGTAATATCTTTTTATTGATTAAATGTATTTATTTAATTATTTATTATCATTTTTATTATTAATAATGTGTTACTTTAGCTTTTATTTGTTTGTTTGATTTAAAATGGATTGTTTTCATTTATTATAAACAAACAAACAAAAACACCTTAACTCATTTTTTCTTTGCTTGCTTTGTATAATGTTTGTATATTTATTTTTTTACATTATATTTATTGGGTTTTCAATTTTTGTATAATTAACAATAATACTTTTATTATTATTACTATTATTATCTCCATTATTATTATTATTATTCATTTATTTTCACATTGCTTCTATTTAGCTTTAGTATCATTATTCGCATATTTTTTTTAGCATGCCTAACACCTTACAGCTTATCATAACACTTGAAAATATGCTTCTACAGTATACAGTAAGCGTACTAGCCCAGTGCAGTAACCTGGACTACAGAGCAAGTCAGTACTTAGATCATAACATCAGAGGACCTGACCTGAAAATGAGGCTCTGATGTAATTCTTGTAAAACAAGGGTGTTGTGAAGGACATGAACATGGATCCATTATAGATTAAGTGTATCCAACCATAAGCATATTTCCATGAATTCATCTGAATTTGCTGTGAATTAGATCAGCTGTTTTTATCTGATGAACTGGGATGGAGTCCGTTCTTATGGGAAAAATCCAAATTGAGGTCACGCTTTTGCCAAGACCAGGCCTGTCCAGACATCTGACGACCGGCCGGTGATGAGGCATGCTGATTTCAATAACTCGCAGAAGGCAAAAGTTCATAAGTCATGTGTCTTATCACTGAATAGCTCCAAGGGGAATAAGCTTCCCATGCACCATTGTGTTTTTAAGTCATGTCCCAAGTTACATAAGGTTTCTGTGTAACAGAGGTGTGAGTATTAATGGAAACTTGCCACACAGAGTTGGAGACAAAACATTTTTGAGGGTGAGGGAGGTTATTATTAGCCATGAGCCAGATTTCTGCTCCTGTTGAAGCTGAAGCAGGTTTTGTGGTACGAACAAAGGTACGATACTCCTACCTGTGCCATATCATCCAGGCAGTTGAAGATGTACTTGCGAGCTTCTTTAGATTTGATCCCCGTCTCTGCCTCATGGTCCTCAGGTGTCTGCAAATACAAACAGGAATACTGTCAGCAATATCCCGATTCATCCACAAATGAAAATGAATTTACTCACTCTCATGTTGATTTAAACCTGTATGACTTTCTTTCTTCTGTGGAACATGAAAGAAGATATTTTGCAGAATGTTGGTAACCAAATAGATTCCGTCCCCATTGACTTCCATTGTATTTTTTGTCCATACAATGGAAGTTAATGGGAACTGAAATTGGTTATCAACATTATTCGAAATATCTTTTCAGTAGAAGAAAGAATTGCATAGAGGTTTGAAACAACACGAGTGAGTAAATGATGACAGACTTTTCATTTTTGGGTGGACTATCACTTGGATTAACATCATGAAAATCAATTGGGAAAAGTAATGTGACTTACAACATGGAAAGAAAGTTTGAAATTTGGAATGAAACCCACAGTAAAGAAAACTCACAAATTAAATCGTATTCAAATCTAAATTGTTTCACCTAGGCAGCAATGGAGAGCAAATTGAGACATATGCTGAAGAGTTCTGCTTCTTTTCATTTTCTCTTGAAAAGAATCTCAAATGTGTTTCCTATTGAGGACATCTCAACACAATCTCAAACTGTGCTCGAATTAGCATAAATACCAAATTTGTAATGAAAACAAGTCAGAGATTTCAACATGAATTTAAATATTTCTGAATAATCCCTTTCAAGTCCATTTGCTGTCCATGTTCATTTTAAGTCAACAGTTTGTTTCCTTTTTGAAATCATTTTAGGAGAAACATCTGAGGCAAAGTTGACACTTAAATGGAACATAACTGAAAACCCCATTAAGATTCCTGAACTATGAAAGATAAAACCTTATCTCTGGAAAGTACTTGACACTGGGTTGAGTATTTCTACAGTCCAAGACACAAGCATTGAGGGGGTATTGACTATGCATGAGTACACGTTTTTCTAGTTTTATTGGATTCATATATATTGGGGGTTAGGAATGCAGCTTGGCGTTGCATTGGGATTCAATAATATCAAAGTTTCCCCATGTGAAGCTTTGCAAAGTTCACCAAAAGTTAATCTACAGAGAAACTCTATTGACTATGGGCAACCAGCCACCGGCCCAGGAAGGATGGGGGAATGTGAGAGAAACAGAGCATAAAGGGACAGAAGAATGAAAGAGAGAAAGAGAATGGGACATTAAGCGGGATTTATCCCATGTCGCTCTGGTTGCCAAGTCCTCTCACACAAAACCAATTTAGCTCACATTAGCCTCTTGGTGTGTTTACAGGGAGTAGATGCATCAATTTAACTTAGTTTAGAGAGTAAGGGAATGAGAGAGAGAGAGAAAAAATAACATTGTCGCTGCATATTATAAGTGAACCAAGTGAGACTAATTAAGGAAGTGAAAAAGAGAAACAGGGTGAGGGAGTTTACCTTCAGTCTCCATAGAGGATAGGTGGAGTCGGGGTCTCTGTTGAAAAACCTGGTTGTTTTCGTCCCTGCACTTAACAGATACTCTGCTGGCAAGCCTTGCGTTTGAGAGATGTACCGGATCTGGTGGAAGACATAAACACAGGCGATAGGAGATTTACAACTAACGTCATACATTTAGTGCTGGATATTCACTGCTTTGATGGCGAACACTGAAAGGGGGAAGTAAAAGGGGATTTTCTTGCTTGTCTTGCATATAAAGTTTTAATATACTATATGTTGACATACAGTCACAATGCAAAGTCTGTTTAATGAAACAAAGCTGCAAAAACAGGTCACACAGAAACAGTCATAGTAATGACTTTTTTTTCTTGCCAAATATCCTGCTTAAATGGAAGTAAAAAAAATTGCAAATTGCATTTCATGCTGACTTGAACAGAAAAGAGTTGAAAATAAATAAATGAATAAATAACAAAAAAGCATAAAATTAATAAAGTTCAAGTTTGGAGATCTCTGACCTGCAAATTTGTATAGTTAAGACATTTAACTAGCAGAGGATTTAAACATCATAGACTGACTTCTTGGTCTAATACAAAGTATGCAAATTTAAGACGACATGATTTAATGCAACATGTAATATTGCAGGAAAGTGGAGCAGATTTTGTTAATACATTTAATTTTGAATGTATTATTAGTTAGCAATTTCTTAAAAACAGAAATGCTGGAACCTGACATCAAAGTCTTCAAAACATCAATGCATATGACAAATAGAGTATGCAATTTTCAGTGCTGGGTAGTAACTGAATACATGTAAATCTGGGTTACGTAATCAGATTCCAAAAATGTAGATTATATGTGAACTTGGACCACAAAACCAGTCATAAGGGTCAATTTTTCGAAATTGAGATTTATACATCATCTGAAGCTGAATAAATAAGCTTTCCATTGATGTGTGGTTTGTTAGGATAGGACAATATTTGGCCGAGATACAACTATTTGAAAATCTGGAATCTGAGGGTGCAAAAAAATCAAAATATTGAGCAAATCGCCTTTAAATTTGTCCAAATGAAGTTCTTAGCAATGCATATTACTAATCAAAAATTAAGTTTTGATATATTTACAGTAGGACATTTACAAAATATATTCATGGAACAACATTTACTTAATATCCTAATTATTTTTGGCATAAAAAAAAATCAATCATTTTGACCCATACAATGTATTTTTGGCTATTGCTACAAATATAATCAGCGACTTAAGACTGGTTTTGTGGTCCAGGGTCACATATTAGGTTTTAAAATGCTCATAATCAGATTACAGTTTTTATTACATATTTGTTAATAATAATAACTATTATTATTAAAAATAATAATAATTTTTTTTCATTTACATTTAGTCATTTAGCAGACGCTTTTATCCAATGCAACTTACAAATGATGACAATGGAAGCAATCAAAATCAACGAGAGCAATGATATGTAAGTGCTTTAACAAGTCTCAGTAAGCTTAACGCAGTACACTTAGCAAGGTTTCTTTTTAATTATATAATAAATAAAAAGAAAACAGATAGAATAGAAAAAGAATAGAGCAAGCTAGTGTTAGAGGCTTTTTTTGTTTTTGTTAATGTATAAAAAATAAAAAGAAAGCAAATAGATAGAATACAAAAAGATTAAAGAAGCTAGTGTTTTTTTATTAAGAAAAGCAGTTAGTAAATGAATAGAGTGCAATTTTTTTTTTTTAAGAATGTAATTAGAATAGAGAGTGCTAGAGGTCAAGGTCTTTTCTAAGACATACAAGTCTTAAAGTACAGTAGCAAATACAGCCTGTTTAATTCTAATGATCAGGGTAGAAATGGTCATGAAAAATGAAATGATTCTGTTTTTGGTGCAAGGAACCATGACTAATATTGTAAGCGGACTTCTGGGAAAAGCAACCGTGAGCTGCATTAAAACAGACTGATGACATTTTGTCTGCCTGAAAACATATCAGTCACTTGGCTGCCACGCTGATGACACAACTTCAACATTCCAGCATTAGAAGCCGAGTAAACAGCATCTGTGATGAATGCTGTCACCATGAGTCTGATTTCCCCTGCCAAACCCTCTTTTTACAGGTCTGTCCGGGTGCCGCAATTACACAGAACACCATTCACACACCTGAAAGACGTAAATACAAGAGCTTGGCAGCCGAAGGAATCCACAATAATAATAATCTCTTCCACGGCCCCTTCCAAATGGCCAATCTCGGATCCTGAGACCGAGCTCGTAGCTGCTCAAGAGACCTTGATCACCGCGTTTGGCTCATTTACCGTCTTGTGAAATAGAATAGCACTTTTTTTCCATTCACTTTTTGAGGATTCTTGCTGGTGATTTCAAAGTGCTGTAATTAGAAATGAGACTGGAAATAACTTCTCAAGTTTTGCTTGCAAGTGAGAATCTAAAGTAAACAGGGCAGCCGAGGTGAAATGCCATAACATTCAATTGCTTCCCAATCACAAGACTTCATGCACCAAATGAGGGGCTGAAAAAAAATATCCTATTACTCTGTAGTACACAGAAATGATGGGAGACAAATCTGCAAAGTCCTTTGCTGTGTTTAAGAGCTTGTTAAAGACGGGTTTGGTTTGCTTAGAGCTAGAACATTGGCCCTGGGCTGTTCCATGAAGCCAGAATCTTTTTTTTTAAGAGAAGGCCCCACTGTAGAGCTCGGGATCTGGGCTAATTGGGAAGATTGTGGCATGTGTCCAGAACTACGGAGGGGCCAGAGAGAGATGAAAGTCAGAGAGACAACACACACACACACACACACATCCACACAAACACACAGCACTTCAGGAGAGCTGAGAGAGCAGGGGCCCAGCCCAGAGTCAGATTTGTTTTCTCTCTCTTAAGCACAAACAGTAATTGAGGGATTCACAGCCATTTTCTGAGAAGGGAGATGGCTCTCTCGGCAGGGCCACACATACACACAATGTCCCACACACAAAAAGCAAGACTCCTCTGCTTCATTTCACTAAATGAATATCATTCAGGAAATGTCATCCTTGTATCATTAGTGACCAGTGAATTACAAAATAGAAACAGCCAAAGATGGATTATGGCATGGGTCAACAGGCCCCTGAATGCCAGGGTCTGACACTTGAAAATAAGGCATTGAAAAAACGCAACGCTTTATATTAAACAGTGAATAAATGTGTGCCAGTGACAGTAAGTCGACAGTGCTGTCACTGTTGAAATGTGTTAAATATAAAGTGTGCATACTGAAAACTTAACTTTTGTGAATATTTCTCACAACTGCTGCTTAATTTCTTATATCTGCGATGTAAGATGTAATTTCCAAACAAGAAACTGGAATTACAATTACATGAAGCCTACATCAGTTAGATTCTTATCAGCTATTTGAAGAAGTATAAGATATAGTCGGCGCCGATATCCAAATTTGAATCCCAGCTCGTACACCTTTCCCGATCCCGCCCTATCTCTCTCGCTCTCTCTCCCACTTCACTTCCTGTCATTATACTGTCCTAAATAAAATATAAATAGTCAAAAACGCCAAAAACAAACATAAAATTTTTTTTTTTAGATATAATGTTACAACTATGAAATTCTAATGTTTGAATGCAAAGTCACACTAACAATATATAAGATATATATCTTTTCAGATTTGCATATAGTTTGGGGTCATTAAGATTTTTTTTACTGAAGTCTCTTATGCTTACTAAGGCTGGATTTATTTGATTAAAAACCACAGGAAAAAAAACTGTAATATTGCGAAATATTACCATTTAAAATAACTGTTATCTATTTTAATATATTTTAAAATGTAATTTATTGCTGTGATGGCAAAGCTGAATTTTCAGCAGCCATTACTTCAGTCTTCAGTGTCACATGAACCTTTAGAAATCATTATTATGTTTATTTGGTACTTAAGGGGCATTATTATCAATATTGAAAACAGTTGTGCTGCTTCACATTTTTGTGAAAACTGCCACACACACACATATATATATATATATATATATATATATATATATATATATACACACATACACACATATATATATATATACATATACACATATATATATACTGTATAAACATATATATTTTTTTCATGATTCTTTGATGAGTATAATGTTCCAAAGAACAGCATTTATTTGAAATAGAAATCTTTTGTAACATCAATTTCTTCACTGTCACTTTTGATCAATTTAATGCATCTGTGCTAAATAAATTACTTTCTTTAAAAAAAAATTAAAAATCTTACTGACCCCAAATGTTTGCATGTATATACAGTAACAAGATATATAACTTGTTTTTCATGCTATTTTTATGGTGTGCAGGGCATCAAGGGAGGGTCTCCACAGAGGCTGGTTCCCCAGGTGTCCCAATTCATCCTTGGTAACAGCCGCTTGGGAACAGCCAGGGTAGAGTACAACAAATAACCTCAAATGTACTAATGATGGAAACCTCAGACAAGCTGAATGTCAGCGCATGTATGAAACCTTGGATGACTTCACCTCCAGCTCTATTCTGTTTCCATTATAATCCATTAAAGAATTAGACAAGTCTTACCTGGTCATACTCGGATGCTCCGGGGTAGAGCGGCCAGCCCAGAAACAGCTCAGCAATGACACAACCCAGGGACCACATGTCTATGGCCTCACAGAATGGCAAACCCAGGATGATCTCTGGAGCTCTGCAGACACAGAAACAGAGGATGAACTTAAAAAATAGAGTCACAGGAGAACAAATACAGTTTAAAAGATTTATTTAGCTATAATGACCAGTCGTCTATATATTATCCCACTACATACACTACATTAATGATTTTTTAAAATGGTAAATTATGTAAATTATTCCAATTTACAAAAGTCTGGTTAAGTGCATATTTATGGAGCATTTGCATTGTCCTTCACCACAGAGGGCCAGAAGGAAATGGAGATGTTCTGGCCCAAAATCAGTTAATGTGCAACCTGTTCCATTCAGCCCAAAGCTGGCATTCGTTACGTTGCAGCCGTACGACCTCATTGTACCCATTTAAGTTGACTGAGCTGAGCAATAAAGACAAACACTGAACGCATTTTGTTGTCACGGACACAGCGGGTGAGGGCAGGAGGAGAGAGACGACATTACTCTGGGTGCTGCATGCGAATCACCATTCTGAGGATAGACGGAGGGCCACTCTTTTGGATAGACGGACTGAAGATAAATAAATGCCATATGGAGGGGAAAAAAGAGCGGAACTTGTGTGGAAAGACAAAGAGACTGATGTTGGGAATGAAGAGACGTTTCAGCAAGCCTTAAAGGTGGAAGAAATGTAGCACACCTACACACACACACGCACACACAGAGATAATAGACTGACGCCTCAGTTTTAGAGGTGTAAGTAGAACACAGTCGTATTATTTGTAAAGACAACATTGGATATTGGAAGAACAGCCTGTACCTAGTGTTGTTACTGTTAACCAAAACAAATGAAAGTAGGTATTTTTAGAAAATTAAAACAAACAAACAAACCTAGCAAAAGTGACAAAAGCACATAACAAAATGACTAAAAATTAAACTGAAATAAAAAGAAAGCTGAAAACATAAAAATAATTGTAATAAATAATTTCATTAAAATAAAATTGTATTTCATATCAATAATAAAAATATTAATAAAACATATAAATACATTTATAAATAAAATTTAAATAAATAACACTGCTACCAAGAGTATAACTGAAGTTTCGACCTATCAGGGGAAAACCACAACAATAGAGAACAACTCTTTTTTTTCTGAGCAATGTGAATAAATGGAAATACTCATATTTTAGGAATGTCTCAACATAAAAATTTTGTCTGATACAGATAAGACGTTAATAATTTTTATGTTATAACCAATAAATGGATAAATGGTTGATATTAAAGTTCTATATTATTATGTAAATAAAAAAAACAAAAAAAAAACTTTTTTTTAATCGCATAGAAGTGAATTTAAGCATCACACGTTATACTGTACAATACGAAAAATTTGCATTTATTTTGAGATTTACTAAATATTACATTGGACAGTGTTATTAAATAATTAGTGTTTGTAGAGATCAACTTAATTTAGATGTCGACATAGATAATCTAAAAGCAAAAATAGAGGAAATGAGTATGCACACAATTAATCAAATATTAAAATTAATATCCAATATAAAAAAACCTAATGTCATCCATCCCTAAGATTTCAATATGAATTTTTCTCATTAAATTATGAATTCCACATTCATTTTAGTCCTCTAGTTTCATATTTCGCCAACAATTTGACATCTCATTTGTTTCTATTTCTATTTTCCCTAAGGAAGTGAAGAAGAAACATCTGGAACAAAACAGAAACAAAATACTTCTGACAGGTGCCCCAAGGGCAGGAAAAGACACAGTTTGGCAGTTAGATCTCCCATTGGCTTTTGTACAAGGTGTATAGCGCATGACATCACCCTTCTGAAGTGATGTCATTGCATACAGCCTTGTGCCTGTTGGTCTGCCTGCTCGCTATCATTCAAATAAGCCACAGCGCTACCAGCCCAAAGTATCTCTGTGACACTGAGGACGCATTACGGCCGCCACGTATGCAAATGCATATCCCACTTCAATCTTTTCTCTCCCTTCTTCCAATGCCATATGCAAAACAGACCAGCAGCTGCTGATGCGGGACTTTCGGCGGGTGTGATAAACACAAACACACGCGACACTAAATATCATCCTCATTCTCTCACGTATAAAATGTCTGCTCATAATGCACAAATCTGTGGTGAGAAATTCACAGCCCTGTTCCAGATCCACACACACGGAAATGAGCTCCCATACATGCAGATGTGATACAGAGAGTGTTTGAGTTCATTTTGCATACCTTAAACCTGTCAGGCTGTGACCCTGCAGGTGTGTTTGTGTTTGCATGCATGTCATTGAGCAGCTTACATGTATGCAAGGGTGACATTATGCACAAATGTGCAAACATCCGTTCATAGTGTTTATATTTGCATGGCAAGCCCGATGCACTCATGCTGTGGGAGTCATTTCTTGTACACAACGCTACTCAGCATAGTGCAAACGAGCACAGGAGCAACATGTGCTGCTTTCAGAAGGTCTTCACACCCATCAGAACCACTGCAGTGTGCAAATAATCACCAGGTTGCTCTGGGGTAAATGGTTTTATGGATATGAGGTCAGGCTTTTTGGTTCCAAACGGAAGAATCGTACTTCTTCTGAGGTCCTCAGTCACGCACACATGCATGCACATGCTCACTCAATTGCTATTTGAGGCTCTGACATCATTCTGTGGGGGCATGTCAAAAAGCATCGATCACAGCTGACCTTCAATATGGACACAGATGCCCTGCTTTTAATTTCAGTCCACAACTCTTTCATAGTGCCATTATGCTTTTTCTACAATTAGGACATTACTGTATAGTACATTGTATTTTATTAATATGTAATAATAAATAAAATGTAAAAAAAAAATATATATTATATATATTACACACTGTAAAAGATTAAGTATGTTTTACAAGAAAATACTATGTGCAATTCAATGTGATAAATATATACATCTATATTGTTTCAGCTATTGTTTAACAACAACAACAAAAGTGTTAAATTTAAATGCAGGAAATCAAACATCAAAACATTAGAATGTACTGTAAAACCTGACATGGTTTTTAAAAAATTACCACGGTATTACCATGATTTTTTAGACGCACCAAGACAGTGCCATTATATTGTTATTCATACATCCTGCAAATACCATGGTACTGTATATGAAAATGGTTATCATTTAGAACTATGGCATATACAGTATTAAAGTACCACGGTACAATCAGTGTTACCATAGTACCACCACCACAGCATTATCACAGCTTATTACACGGCTGTTTACATAAAATAAAATAATAAAATAAATAATAAAAAATAAAATTATAATGTAGTTCAAATTAAAATTAAATAGGAATGTAGTTTAAAATAAAATAAAATAAATCAAAATAAAATAAATATGTGAGAAGAAAGAGACCATAGATTGATATGCAAGTCATGAAACTATAACAGTTATGTAGCCAATCATGGGACAGTGGTCAATTAGTAGTCATTATAAAAAACATATAACCATGAATGCGAATAGGCTCAAGTCTAAGACAGAATCAAGTATCAGATCATTCACACTGAAGCTAAGCATTTTAAATGATGTTGGTTGCACAATAATCAATACTAATATGGTCATAAAAACAATAAAACAGGGCGATGAAAAAAATGATTCTCAGCAATAATAATAATTTTGAAGGACTACACAAGAACTGTAGTGGGATTTTCAAAGTTGTTAGAGAAGAAGCCAGTTATTTATAGTTTTCCGATGGTCAGCGTCATTCTTTTCCCCTCCTTCATATGACAAAAACCTTGATCCTCTGATGCCCACTGACTGCCCACACTCCCTCGCGATCAATTTTAATATTCATGGCATCGCAGCACACTAAAGCATAGGAAGCTGAAAGTTCCCGGCGTGCCATTTTAATAAACAATGTGTGAGGTGGGCTCACCGAGGGGGACATATAGACATCTACCGCACACCTGCGACTTGCAGCGAAGAGAGCGAGAGAGCAAAAAGAGGAAAATAAGAGTTGGCGTGACAGAAAGAGAGGCACAGACAAAGAGAGAGAGAGAGAGAGAGAGAGAGAGAGAGAAGGGAGGTAAATGACGGAGACAAAACAAACAGTCCAGAAGTGTGAGAAAAAGAGAATGAGGGAGGCAGGGGGAGCTGTTTTTGCAGCGAAGAGAGCGAGAGAGCAAAAAGAGGAAAATAAGAGTTGGCGTGACAGAAAGAGAGGCACAGACAAAGAGAGAGAGAGAGAGAGAGAGAGAAGGGAGGTAAATGACGGAGACAAAACAAACAGTCCAGAAGTGTGAGAAAAAGAGAATGAGGGAGGCAGGGGGAGCTGTTTCGATTTCATCTCCACGGAGGTGGAGTGTGGGGTCATTTCTCCACAACTTGCTAAAACAACCTTGGAAGTAGTCCTCCCTTTTATTGTGCTCATTTTGTGGGAGTGCTCTTTCATTTCAAGGCCCTGTGAACCTCGCCCTCTCCCGCTCGCTTCAAAATGCAGAGGAAACCGCTGACAATGCTGTCACTCTCTCAACTCCCTTTTTTTTCCATCATTAGCATTCTCAAGACAGAAAGTGGAGCATGAGGGAGAAAAAGCGAATTGATGACCCTCTCTCTGTAAATTTCACTGTTATATTCACATTTGTGAGAGCTCACTCTTGTCTTGCATGACACAGCAAAATAAGGACTTGTTTGAATTTTAAAACTTTTATGCTATATTGTTATAAGATTTACTATTTAGATTTAAGATTTAGTATTTTATTATATTGTTGTAAATGTGAGTTTGAAGTCTGAATTGCATGTAAAAAGATAAAAATACGATTAGGGATGCACGATATATCGGCCACCATATCGGTATCGGCCGATAAATGCTAATTTTTTCTGTTATCGGTATCGGCCTGATAAGAAAATTTGGCCGATATCTTAAAGCCGATAAATAATGCATTATTTCCTTCAGAGACACTTCAGATGCGCGCTGTTCGTTTGCAGCCTTTTGTGCAATTGAACGTTGTAATATTGTGTTTATTTGATGTATATCTGATTTATCTCATATAGAATACGTTTGGTTAAGTTAAAAGAGCGCTTCAGTTTACCAGTGATCATCTTTAGCTCAGCACACGCAGCCCAAACAGCAGTGCACAACATTAATAACTATGATTGGGAATGTCGTGTATATAACATTCTAATGAGAACATTATTATAATAAAACGTTGGGAATTCTTTGGGTTTAGTTGCCGTGTTTCAGCGCGTTGTTATGGGAAGAGCGCATCCACAACAGGATCACACATTCTGACTATAGCACGCAAGAACTGCATCATTTTGTACATATATAAGTTGTAATATTATGTTTATGTTGTATTAATATTAATCTCAGGATGCATTTCCTTGAGTTAAATAAGCTGCCAGCAAAACGCTTCAGTTTACCATGTTCATTCAGCTCTTCAGCTTCAGCACGCGCAGCTCAACGGCTGCTATTTAAAACAGTGGTATTAATTTGTTACTTTTTCAAAATCATCGATACATTATTAATAACAACAACCACTTGTATTGTTCTCTTATTATTTTCATCAACAATATGGTTTAGTAATTAAAATCATTTAATTATTGTCCGTGCAGAGGCTATTCCGTTTTATTGATCTGTGGCGCATTCATTTTGATTCTTTACACGTGTAATGATGTCCAGTGACTTATTTGCATTATTTATGCATTATTTTATTTATTTGTAAGACTTTTTTATGACTAAATTTGGTAATGGGAGAGTAAAAATATTTTTAAAACGTACACCGTTCAAACTAGGCTGCTTATGTTGAAGTGTTTGGGATGTGACTTTTAATGATGAGACCTTTTTTGTAATCAGGCTCTCAAAAAGTATATAACAATTTGGATATAGATTTATCGGCCAACATATCGGTTATCGGCTTTCAAAAATAAAGCATAATCGGTTATCGGTATCGGGCAAAATGTTCATAAATCCCTAAATACGATACATCACAACAATGTCAAGACTAGGCCTGGGCGATAAAACGGTATCGATAATTATCGACGGTACACCTTCTTCGATAACAATAGACATTTTTTTTGATAAAGCGCACGATATTGTCAGGGGCTGGCGTCTGGTGTTCTCCCTCTCACCACCAGAGGTCGCCATCTCCCATTCCTCCCGGACTCTTTCTCCGTCACCTTGAAATAAAGAATGAATATTAATCAAATTTAAAATAAACATTTGCATTTGAATGTTAGGTGTGCATCAGAGAGCGTCATCAGTGGCGCACAAGATGCGGTGATAATGATGTAAGGGACGTTGTTGCATTTTAATGTTTTGTTAGTCTAGCCCACGAGACGCGCCGCTGCTGCGTTACTCCTTCAAAATATTAGAGAAATATAGAAGCTCAATGCAGGGAAGATCTTGATAAAGGTTAAAACTGAAACCAAGCCATTCACACAGAACACATATTCAGCGCATTTTCTAGATGGACAAGACTGCTGCACTCGCGTCTCACAGAAGATGTATAGAAAGCCATGCAAAGTTAAAACAGTTTAAACTTTTAGAAAACACGTCACGAATTTGTGGAGGTTTATTCCTTTTCACTGCGTCTCTTATGTTTTTAAATGCAATCTGTGTGATGGGCGCTTCGGCTCTTTGGATTAAGCAATGCATAAATACATGATGCTGTTTTGTTCATAATTGTTTCAAATTCAATTTATGAAATTATATCGGATTTTTATGAGTTAATTTAGACGTAATGCACGGGTTTTTTATAGACAGTTATTTCCTTGCGTTGACAATTTAAATGCACTGCAGTGTTTTGCTCATTGCGCCCTCCTGTGGCCTCGGGAAACAAGCCAAAAGTTTAACCTATTTAATCTGCATATAAAACATTAGAAATTAGATATTTATTTAATTTTTATATTGTGCTTGATTGTTAAAACAAAAAAATATTTGTTGTTTGTCTCAATAAATTGGGTTAATTAAAAAATACAGTGGTTAAATTAAAAAAAAAAATTCTATTGCTCTTTGTTTCAAAAAAGGCTATAAAAATGTCAATAACTATCGATACCGAACGATATGAAACATTATATCTTTGATACATTTTTTAGCTATATCACCCAGCCTTAGTCAAAACACATCTTTCTAATGAATTGTTCTCACAGTCTGCGCAAGCAGAGTAGTCTGATTCACTAATAAAGGACTCCTACGACTCGAATATTGGGAATAGACTTTTTTCATATTTATGTCATATTCATATTATATATGCATACATATCTCATATGTATGCATATATATTACTTGAATGCTTCTCCACATTACAGATTATAAAATTACAGATTATTCCAAATATACAAAATAACAATAACCAAAATAATGTTATCCATTACTTTAAAATTGCCATAATGACGCAAATTTTCCCCAATTTTTTATCACTTTTCTATAAAAATATTATAATGTATTGAAATAATGTATTTTGTGATATATATATCATAATAGATTTGCAAGATAACTATACAGAATGTTTTGCCAATACTGTCCACCATGAAAATACACTGTATTTACACACGCCACTTAACCACAATCCATCAGACCCTATTTGTATGACTGACAACTTCCTTGCGTGCCAGTCAGGTACAGGAAAAGACATTGTGTTGCAGAGAGATGTACTGTGGCCCATAGATCACCCTGGCGTCCGAGAGTCCCAATGAACAAACAAAGGGAGGGAGGGAGGCCGTGCAGTATGTACGTAATCCTCACCCACCCTCCCTCCCTCACGTCCCAGGCTCCTATAGCATTTCCACCTTAGACTGTTAATTACAGACATACCACCAACCCATACAGAGAGAGACAGCGAGAGTGCTGACAGTCTCACACACATGACCGTCTCACTGCTATGATTGTGTGACCTTATGACAATCAACATATAACCATCAAGTCTAAAAATGTAAGACTGATGATGTGGTCAGATGAATGGGTAGGTGTTGATAACAGTCAAATGACAGGAGATACACATTTTCATTTTATTGTTTTATTTTATTATTATTGTTTTATTTTGATTTATAATAATCAACGATTTTATTATATGAATTCTGTTATATTATGCATCATATTAAATATAATAAAAATACAATAATAAAATAAAAAATGTTTGTATATTATATAAATGTTATACTATATAAATATCTATATAATATAATAAAGAATTAATAGAATAAAAATAAATGTTTATTTTAAAAATAAAAATAAATAGTAGCAGCACATTTTAAATTGTACTTTGATGGTTATGTGCTCATTTGTTTAATATAATTAAAAATAGAAATGTCATTTATAATATAAATGACATATAAAATGTCAAGTCATTTTCATTTTTCAAATCATGCCTTTATTTTAAATAAACATTTATTGTTTATTATATATTTCACATTTTATTTTTTTATTATATTAAATATTAACTCTCATAGTTCTTGCTTCTTTTATTGATTCTGTGTGAAATACTGTGTGTAAAACAATCATGGCAAAAAGCATTTCGAAATTGAAAACTGAAATCGAGAGAGGGGGAATGAGAGAGTTGCGTCCCACCTGAGTGAGCCCAGCCCCTCTCTCCCATCTGTAAGAGCCCACAGGGTGCTGCATCAGCCTTGAGCCCTCAACTCTTTCTCTCTCCTCTTCCCCTCTCTTCCGCCCACTGTCTCATTCCCTTTCTCTCTCCCTCGCTCCAGCACTCTTTTAAGAAGCTTGTGTAAGCATGTGGGTCACGTCGAAAGCTGTCTGCTCGAGGAAAAGGTCCACAGAATGAGTGTCCTAACGGACGCTCTCGCATTTGCGGTCGGGCCCCAAGTGACTATTCATAAATTATTGTCAACCAATATGTTAGCTTTTCAATAACAAAAGGCTCTTATTTAGACAGCAGGATGGCAAATATCATGTAGATATATGCATACAATTGGTAAAATTAGCACTAACTAAATATATTTATATATCGACTGATTTTTAGCCATTTACAGTGGGGCAAAAAATGATTTAGTCAGCCACCAATTGAAATTACAGGCCTCTCTCATCTTTTTAAGTGGGAGAACTTGCACAATTGGTGGCTGACTAAATACTTTTTTTCCCCACTGTATATGCCTAATTAAATGAAGTACTTTAAGTAGTTTGTACGTGTGTCTGCTCCAAAATTTTAAAAATAAATAATTTTATATATAAAATATAATAAATAACATGTAAAAATATAAGTAATGCTTATTAATTTGGATTTTGAAGCTGACATACATACATAATAAATACATAAATAAATGAAATTTGATGTCAGTAAGATTTATCTTTTCTGAAAAAACAAACAAACATTATATCGTTAACTTTCTTTTGAACTTTATCAATAAATACAAAAAAAAAATTTGTTTCCACAGAAAAATATTAGGCAGCACAGCTGTTTTCAACAAATATTTCTTGAGCACCAAATCAGCGTATTAGAATGATTTCTGAAGAATCATGTGACACTGAAATAATGGTTATTGAAAATTCAGCTTTAAAAAAAAATTTAAGGGGGTCTTTTTTCTCATTTTGTCTCTCATAGTTGAGGTATACCTATGATGAAAATTACAGGCCTCTCTCATCTTTTTAAGTGGGAGAACTTGCACAATTGGTGGCTGACTAAATACTTTTTTTCCCCACTGTATATGCCTAATTAAATGAAGTACTTTAAGTAGTTTGTACGTGTGTCTGCTCCAAAATTTTAAAAATAAATAATTTTATATATAAAATATAATAAATAACATGTAAAAATATAAGTAATGCTTATTAATTTGGATTTTGAAGCTGACATACATGCATAATAAATACATAAATAAATGAAATTTGATGTCAGTAAGATTTATCTTTTCTGAAAAAACAAACAAACATTATATCGTTAACTTTCTTTTGAACTTTATCAATAAATACAAAAAAAAAAATTTGTTTCCACAGAAAAATATTAGGCAGCACAGCTGTTTTCAACAAATATTTCTTGAGCACCAAATCAGCGTATTAGAATGATTTCTGAAGAATCATGTGACACTGAAATAATGGTTATTGAAAATTCAGCTTTAATGTAAATAAATTACATTTTAGAAATGTTCTATTTTAAACTGTAATGGTATTTCACAATATTACTGTTTTTACTGTATTTTTGATCAAAGAAACACAAATTTTTTCTATGATTAACTTTGTATAGTCCATATTAATCACATTATATATTTCAATTTAATAATAGTAAATGAGCCGTTATATTGGCTAATAACTATATTGGTAATTGGTGAGCCTGTCCTAGATATCAGAATCAGCCAAAAAAAAACTCCCCAAAAATTTCAAAAAACAAACATTGTTCTTTATCCATTCACAAGGTGGATGACGTCTGCAGATCTTAGCAAAAAAATTTAAAAAAAATAAAAATGGCTACTTCTGAAAATCAGCCAAACAGTAAGACTATCAGCCAAAAATGGCCAAACAGGCCAGTTAACGGGCCTGGCTGATACATATCTGTCTATCACTAGCACAAACCACTTCTGCTCTAAAACAGAGTCCTATCACAGAGCAGCAGAACACATGGAGTCATCTGAAAGGTGTTTCTGCCTGTGGCTGTGGGTGGCTGCAGTTCTGAGCCCACACACGCCACGCTCTCCCCCACAGCCTCCGTCTCAGCCCACTGCCTCTGGGAAACACAAGGCTGTTATTTATTTTTCTGCTTCTGAGACAAAGAGAAGGAGAGACGCTCACCTACACCGACCAGATAAATCAGTAATGTGCTACCCCCCTCCATCACACCTCCATCTGTCTCTTATCTATCTTCCACCTCCTCTCCAGTCCAGCAGTCACACCTCCACACGTCTAATCAGATTGTGCAGGACATGTCCAAGTTGTGATTCTCGAGAACAGGTGGCAGGTGATGTCCTGTGACTGTGTCGGAATCCAAAATTAACATATCATCCATCCTACAGTATGCAGAAATTAGGACTGGTGCATCTCAAATCATACTATGTTGAAAATAGCATATATTTGTACAGAGTTTTTTTGTTTTGAGTTTGAGCTTTTCTTTTCCCTTTAACCGTTTTCTTTCAACTTTTTCTGAAAAAAAAGTCACAATTAAATTTTTTTTTTTAATCCTGAAAACGATATTACTGTTTTACTCTATATTTTATCAAATGAATTCAGACCTGGTAAACATGAAAGACTCCTTTTTAAAAAAATCTGACCAATCACAAACTTTTGAAAATGTGAACTCAACTCTTATATAATTCTGAAATGACTTCAATGAAGCATTAGTCCCAGCTTTGCACTGAAAAATATGTACTTTGCCATTACTAGTGAAGTACATACTTTGAGCATTGCATGAGTATGCAATTTTGAAATATAAGTCGTTTCTTCCTTGTCCTCTGTGTCAGATAGAAAATTCTGCTCTCCAAAAAGACAGAGACCAGGAGAGTCAGACATACAGACAGACAGCAGCGGGGAATGAAAGAGAGAGAGACAGGCTGTGTGTTTGCGTTTATTGTGCTCCTCAGGACTGAGCACTTAATCTGCCTGCAGATACGTTACACCGCAAACGGCCAAACACAATTAGCCATGCTGCATTCTTCTGCCTTCACACAAACACAATTTCTGGCACTATCTCTCTCCCCCTCACACACATGGGGGTGATAAGAGGGATTGTAATTAATAATATAAATGGGATGGAAGATAGTGAATGTGTAAAAAGGACCAGAACGCAAGGGTTCAAAGCGCCCATGCTACAAACACTAGTACTGGGACTTATCTGATTCATTTTAGCGATTCAAATGCATTCATTTCGTTTTTGAGTAAAATACATAAATACATAAAATGTGATATTGTTTACTTTCTTTATACACATTCTTACTGTGCGCAAATAATCAGTGCATGTTATTTCTTAGTAAAAATATTTGTCTTCATAATCCAATCTCCTCCAACCACCTGCTACTGTTCTGGTATGTAGTGCCCACTTTTCACGATCCAATCAAATCCTGCTGAACATAAATAAGACAGCTGAACGTTCTATTTCACTCCAAATAAATAAATAATATATTTTTTTTAAATGTAATTTATTCCTGTGAAGGCAAAGCTGAATTTTCAGCAGTCATTACTCCAGTCTTTAGTGTCACATGATCCTTCAGAAATCATTCTAGTATGATGACTTTGGGGTTCAGTTATTGTCAATTATTATAGAAAGTTCAAAAGAACAGCAATTTTATGATTTAGAAATGTTTTGTAACATTATAAATGTCTTCACTGCTACTCTTGATCAATTTATTATGTCTTTGTTGAAAATGTATTCATTCATTCATTCTTTTGAATGGTAGTGTATCACAGTTTCCACAAAAATATTAACAGCAAAACACAACATTGATAACATTGATAATGATAAGACAGCTTCGCCATCGCAATAATTTTAAAACACTCAAACAGAAACCAGTCCTTTTTAAATTGCAATCATATTTCACAATATGATACTGTTACTGTTACTGCTTTGTATTTCTGATCAAATAAATGCATTCCTGGTGAGAATAAGAGGCGTAAAAAATTTCTTTGAACAGTGTAGTTGCATGGGCTTCTTTTAAGATACTTTTTCTTTTCTTTAATATAGAAATAGACACATTTTCTGACAGAAATCATTAAAAAGAAGCAGTTCCAAAGAATGATTTGTTCAGCAGTCAAACATGTCTCACGTGTATATACATCACTATCTGTGAATAGCATCTCTGACCTTGTGTCTTTCTCACAGGCTGCAAAGAACAGAGGGGGATCTCTTCATTAATGTTCTCTCTGACAGGTGATTAACTTCACCCCATACAACCCACCGTGACCACCGTCACCTCTCTGTAACAATACCCCATTGTTTCATTCCTCAATACGCAGAACTAAATGACTCCTTTTCGTGTCATTGTCTAACCTCGATTACAGAAGGGGGTGGAATCAGCCTTTGTCCTCTTCTGACTGGGGCGCATTAGTTCAATGGGACACCAGATGTTAAAACACACACAGCTAGGGTGTTGTGGGCGTTGCTGTGTAATTGACAAGGTGTTTAAATGGTTTTTTAAAGTGGGTATTTATAGTTGCTGGAGTGGTTGCCATGGTGTTGCTATGGTGTTCTACACAGAAATGTAATACTTAAAGTAACAAATGTCTCAAACACTCTATAAATATGAAAAATAATAACAGTGATGCTTGCCTTGCCTAAAAATCCATAACAAATGATGGTGAGAACCTCATTTGTGGCCCTGGACTAAACGAGTCTTAAGTGTCAATTTCAGCTTTCAGATGAATAAATAAGCTTTTGATTGATGTATGGTTTGTTAGGATAGGACAATATTTGGCCGAGATACAACTACTTGAATATCTGGAATCTGAGGGTGCAAAAAAAATCCAAAAATTGAGAAAATCGCCTTTGAAGTTGTCAAAATGAAGTTCTTAGATCAAAAATTATTTTTTTTATATATTTACAGTAGGAAATTTACAAAATATCTTCAAGGAACATGATATTTACTTAATATCCTAATGATTTTTAGCATAAAGGAAAAATCTATAATTTTGACCCATACAATGTATTTTTGGCTATTGCTACAAATATACCCCAGTGACTTAAGACTGGTTTTGTGGTCCAGGGTCACATTTAATGCTTTACACTGACAGCAAGACAAAAAGATATATTCAAGCTGAATGTAGACATGGAGAAGACTGTGTTAATGGACAGCAATAGACAGTAAGCACAGTTCCAGGGTCAGATACTGTGAGCTTCAGATGCATTATCTTGATTACGCACAGCTGCCAGAGCGAGAGAGAGAGAGAGAGTTAATGTGTACACACATAATGCATTTGCACATCTGTCGCTTTGGGGATAAAGCCAAGATGCATCAGGCCACCTCACATGTACATGCATGCACACAGACACTAAACACCATATACACAACGTGAAGTGTTTACAGCAAAGAAGATGTCTGGCTAACACATGACAAATTTTAGGTGAGAATAATTCTGAATTTAGGAATTGACCATTCATCCCCTTACTGCTGCTAACTCAGACAGGCTACAGCACACCCTTTAAGAATGAACTGGAGATTTTCAGTAAAAGTGAATGTGTATTGGATATTATTCCTATGTGGGCTGGAATTATTTAATTTTCGACATTGCAAAGCATTTTTATCTATTATTTTCTTTAAAGTTAATAAACTGTAATATATTTGAAAATGCCATTTATTCCTGAGTTTTCAGCAGCCATCACTCCAAACTTCAGTGTCACAATACTTGAGAATTCATTCTTTTTTATATGCGGATTTGTTGCTCAATTATTATCAGTGCTTAATTATTAATAATGCTTATAATTATTAGCAATGTTGAAAACAGTTTTTGTGAAAAACTGGCAAAAAATTGTATGAATTATTTGATGAATATAACATTCAAAAGAACAGATGTGTGTGTGTGTGTGTGTGTGTGTTTCTTTTTTAATTATGCAGTAATGTGAATACAAACTTCAACTACAAATTCAAATTTAAGCATAATTTAAAAGCGATTATAAGTTTAAATTTCTGTAAGTGAATTTTTTTCATTTCTAAGAAATTTTTATCATGCTTAAACAGTTTTTGTGAAAAACTGGCAAAAAATTGTATGAATTATTTGATGAATATAACATTCAAAAGAACAGATGTGTGTGTGTGTGTGTGTGTGTGTGTGTGTGTGTGTTTCTTTTTTAATTATGCAGTAATGTGAATACAAACTTCAACTACAAATTCAAATTTAAGCATAATTTAAAAGCGATTATAAGTTTAAATTTCTGTAAGTGAATTTTTTTCATTTCTAAGAAATTTTTATTTCACTAAACACTTTGGTTACTACATTACAATGACTTGATTCAGTGTATAAATAATTGTTAACAATACTTTACCTCGAAGTCAATGTAGGTGATCTTACTTTTAGTATACATGTTCATTTGGGATGAGGGCAGACACAGTTTAATGTTAAACCATCATTTTATATAATTGAAAACCATTAAAACATTCTGCACTTACATAAGCAAAGAGCAAATGCTCTGAGAAAATTGTCAGCAACACTTACTAAAATAGGTCAGAAACATTTTTAAGGCTTAGCGAAGACTCCTTTTCGATTCATGAGTGTTCATTTGAATTATAATTAGCCACGCCCACAGATGTGGAACTCATCTGTACACATTTTTCTGATTGGCTGTGATTTGTGATCAGGACACAGTCTGACTCACACAGTTCAGACACACCCCTCCTGCTGTGTGTGTGTGTGTGTGTGTGTGTGTGTGTGTGTGTGTGTGTGCGCGTTTTTGTGACAAATGAGGACATACATTTGTATAATGACAAAAGGTATGACATAGGTATTACAAGGAGAAGGTGACTTTTCAGGACATTACCCCATGTCCCCACTTTTCAAAATGCTTATAAATCACACAGAATGGAGTCTATTGAAAATCTGAAATAGCACAAAGTTTCCTGTAAGGGGTAGGGTTGGTGTAGGGCAATAGAATATACGGTCTGTACAGTATAAAAACCATTACGCCTATGGGATGTCCCCACTTTTCACAAAAACAAACCTGTGTGTGTGTGTGTGTGTGTCAGGCAGTCATGTAACGTGACTTGCTTTTGCTCTCACACTGCAGGGCACTAAACACCTGGACAGATTCGTTTATCAGGTAAACATAGAAGAAAAACGACAGAATAAAGCAGTCAATATCACTCTAATGGCACTGATAACAGCATCAAACCGTCCTTGAGCAAGTAATGACAAACCAGACATGCCAACCCGCTCTGGGAATGGTGACTATAAAGAAAAGGCATTAAAACGGTGACAAATCACCTATCATTCTAAACAAGGGCCCTGCGTAGGCAATCTTATAGCTATGACGTGATACAGGCAGGCATGTGACAGCTCTAATTTAGAGATTTGTGGAGAGAACAAACCAGGTGTCACTTCTGTATGGATAGACCTCCACGGCCTAGGGGAACTATCAGTCTTGTGGACAAAACGTGCAATAACACAGGCTCGCGAAGTGCGGCCTCTTCGCGGTAGACGCTTCCGAGGAAGTCAGCTGGCGTGTGTTGAAAGCGACTGCTGCACCAGCTGTGTCTACAGCGGAGTGTAACCTCTCTTTTTCAAATGCATTGGACAAAGAAAACTAACAAACACGAGGGTGTCCGATCAACTAGCATTTTGGAAGCGAACATTCTCGGTGGCTTACTTCACTAGTGATCTGGTACGTCTTCGAACAACTGTTTGCTTTATTTTAGGTATTTAATTAGTCAGGGTTTACAGAAAACAACTGAGAAAATGGGTATTAATTCCCAATAATATTATATCTGCAGGTCATTAAAAAGTAAAAAAATTGTTCAAAAGTATGAAATTACATTTCCTGCATTACTGGGTTTTTGGTTTCTTTTAGCATTTCCATCGTTGGCACAATTAATTAAAATCAAAATAAATGATTTACTACTGTTGTAATATTACTATTGTGCTGTAAAAGACAGAAAGAATAAATAAATGAATAAATAAAATGTCTTTGGTCTTTACTGTAAAATAAATCATTAAAAAATAAAGTAAAATAACTATAAAATCATAAAATAAAAATAATATTGAAAAATATGAATATATTACATTTTCTATTTTCGGTAAAAAGAAGTATAACTTATTAAATAAAAATAATAAAATATCAACACAATAAAATAACACACAAAAATCAATTATAAAACAATATAAAAATACTAAACAAACATATGAAAATAAAAATATTAGATATTCTGCTTTTGATGAAATTGAAAATCAAACTTATATTGTAATTAAATTAATTCATAAAATAAATAATCAAATAAAAATAAAGTAAAATAAATATTAATAAAAATGAAATGATCAAATAATATTATACACAATATTTAAACAAATATTGAAAAAAAAAATTCAGAAAAAAATTTTCAGAAAAAAATACTACCGTGTAGTGCATTTGAACACATTGAAGTCAATGGAATCCTTTTAATTTAAAGTATAGGCATGAACACAATCCATTCTGCTGCTAAATGTACCCCCATAGTGACTGACATGACATGCAGGTCTAAAAAATGTAAAAGGTCTTCAAAAAGATATCAAACATATTAAATTGCAAGTTTTGCAGCTACCTTACTTGCAGCGACCGTACAGTAAGTCATTCATTTTTAATGAGATTAAAGTAAAAAAAAAAAAAAGATATCTCAATGCAAAGAACCCCACCTTAGCGTCTGTTCACTCAAATATGTTTGTTTGTTTATTTCTTTCTTAACGCCAATCTAGCATCTATGGCTATATTCATGGCGAAAAACAGTTAATCCATACACAAGTCAATCCACACACAAGTCTTGTCTTTACAAACACATTCGGGGACAATTTAGAATGTTCAATAAACCTAACCTGCATGTCTTTGGGCTGTGGGAGGAAACCGGAGCACCCGGCGTAAACACACGCAGACACAGGGAGAACATGCAAACTCCACACAGAAAGGCCTCCTGTCCTTGCCGGGGCTCAAACCGGGGACCTTCTTGCTGTGAGACAGCAGTGCTGTTCACTCTCATACAGTATAAGCATACACACTGATCATAGCCAATCAGACGACAGGATAGGGTCAGAGATGATAAGTCAAAAGATGACTTGTGGTATTTCCAGCTGTTCCAGGAACAAGGGTGTGACGTCTTATCTAAACACGCCAAAAGAGTCTAGCCAGGTCAGGACAACACCCCAAACCCAAACACACACACAAATCTTGAGACACATGACAAAGCAAGACAAACTTAATAACAATAAGCCATGCTCTGAACTATCCCCAGAGATTCCGGAGCGCTTTGTTGCAACATACAGTGCAACGCTGCACATCTGACACCAGATTCGAGGAGAACTGAGGCAGCGGCAGGTGGAGCAGACAGAAAGAGAGAGAGAGAGATGGATGGAAAGAACAATGAAAGTCTTGGGAAGAAGAGGAGTTTAGTCTGTAAAGTTAAAATATCAAGGGCTGTTCAAACAGGACGCAATCTTGAGCTTAAAAAAAGGTAGATGGAGGACAAAAGAACTGCAAAAGGGTCACTAACAGAAACTCTTGAGATTCCTATATGGTAATATTACTATTTTATTTTAAAATAAAACACAAAAAAATGTAATAAGAATAATAATATGAAAAAACATATATAAAATAAAAATGTAATATTAAAATATCATTAAAATATAATATAAAAATAATATTAAATGTAAAAATTATTTTCTATTTTTAGCAAAAAAATAAAAAGAGCATATTATATAGGTAGAAATATAAACTATAATATTACTACTGTATTGTAAAATAAAACAAAAAATAAGAAATGTTAATACAAATTTAAATAATATAAAATATAAAGCAAAGGTATCATTAAAATAAATAATATTTTCTATTTTTAAATTTAAAAAAGTCATTCACATAAGTAGACAGAAGACACTAAAATTACAAATTGAGTTGCAAATATAAACACTTGAGACTAATATTATAATATTATTTTAAAATATTTATTATTATAAAAAAAATAATAATTATATAAAAAATAAAATATTTAAATAAATTTAAACAGAAAAAATTATTTTTTTTTTATTCATTATTCATTTAAAAATGTTTTATTCAATTTGCTATTTTTAGTTTTATATATATATATATATATATATATATATAAAACTATTAGAGAAAAATATTGTGAGAAAAAGTAAATATAAACACTTGAGAATCTAATCCCGCCCCCAGATTCATCTGATTGGTCAGTCATTTTGTTGTGCTGCGAGTCATGAGGTGAGCTATTTTTAACATGTTTTTAACTCTTAAAAACGTGCCGCACTTGGCACAAGATGTAGCAAATCCATCTGCCGCGTGTATGCAATGACCAAGATTTAAAAAAAAATTTTTTTAAAAAGACTTTCCATGTGAACGACCATTTTCACATAATTACATAAGCCATGCACTCATGAAGGAACGAGAGAGACAGAGAGAAGAGGAGAGACCAGAGACACAGAAATGCTGGGAATATGGGCAGAGGAGAAAAAAAGATGAAGAAGAACGGGGTGGTGGACGAGGGCGCCCTGGCCAATAGACAGAAAATGAGTTAGTCTGTCTCGTACCCCAGGACAGAACGGGGTGCCAAGAACACAGCTGCATTTCCTCTCTGCCCTCTTCTGCCCTCATGTCTCTCTCTCTATTTCTCTCTATGATCCTTTCCCAGCTGTAGTCTATCTTAGTCATGGAGAACAGAATAAAAACACTGATGGATCAGGTGAGTTTTTTTCCCCTCTTTATGGAGTCACGACTATCATATTACCCTTATTACTGAAAGTCTCTGTCATGAAAACATACTCATTAAGAGTGTGAGCGTAAGTCTAAACCAACAGGAGAGGGAGGCCACACATGCACACACTTTCATAAACCACGTCATGCTGTATGTGCAGAAAAAAATGATATTGCCCATGAGTTAGTTTTACTGTGGGGCATGAGTGCACTCAAGTCAACGCTTTACATTTTATAGGACATTTATGTTCTCGGCAGATGGTTTCCTATCAAAGTAACTGTTATATGTCCTTGAGGAAGATTGTGCCAATATTGTGTCAGTACAGTTGACAGTACAGATACTACAGTGTTTGAATTAAACTAGTGATGTTATTATTCATTTAGCGTGAACATTAATGCATAACAAGTTTCAAAGTGAAAAAAGAATGGTTGCTATTAGCTAATAGCGCATAATAGAAACACTCAGCATATAGCATTTATTCAATGAGAGAGAAAGCAGTCCTTACAAGAGAAAATGATAGAGAGACGTCATCTGGGATTATTTCACTTCATTAAATAATGCTGAAGCCAGATTTTTTATAATGGGTTTGCATGATGTACAAAATGAGTTATTCAAATTAAAATATTGATCATGTTCCATAATTATTTATTAATTTAAACAAAAGTCAGATCATTTTCAGTTTACACCGTGATATAATATATAATATATAATACATACTTATGATACAGCCATCATTTTGTAACATTCAATATGACTAAACTACCATGTTTAGAGTCAGTAATATAAAAAAAATAATAATAATACTTTTAATGTATTCACCAAGTAATGTAATAAATTGATCAAAAATGACAATAGAAACACTTATAATGTTACAAAAGATTTGCTTTTCAAATAAATGCTTTTCTTTTAAACTTTCTATTTATCAAGGAATCGCAGCTTCCACAAATATTAAGCAGCACGACTGTTTTTAACACTGATTATAATAATATTAGAATTATTTCTGAAGAATAATGTGTAAAACATTTCAAAAATCTTACCCAAACCTCTGAACGGAAGTGTATACAATACGTAACTAAAAAAATATATAGCACCAACAACAACAACAACAGTACACAGTTTGTATCTCTGCAATTTTAACCACTCATATCAGATAAAAAAAAAAAACTAGGGTCAATATTGTTCTTGCATTTAAACCATGTATTATGGTGCAATTCATAAAAAGAACAGGTCAATTGGCAGCAGCTCCACTATATTAACTCTTCAAAGCCAATCTGTCACATTTGCCACTTGGCGATAGTTAATTTTGGACCCTGACTGTACCAATTGTGTGCAGAAGTAAGATTAAAATGGAAACTATCATAAGAGCTGAATCCTCCAGCAGAAGACCACAGCAGCACAGACACACACAGTATCCCCTCTCTTTAACCCCTGCTTTTTTAATTGAACAGCCCGGACATTCAAATCATAGGTGCTATTATTTACACAGCTATCAATCTGAGCACAGGCCGGCTCCCTCTGCAGCATATAATGACTCAGATTGATTGCTCGGCGTGACATAAGATGAAATAACATCCACCGAACCCGTCCCCCATTTTATGCACCTCTGTGACCCTCCTCAAACACGTCTACACCTCCTCTCTTTTTCAGTATTCCCCTCAAACAGCTTTCCACCTCTAAACTCTTCTTTCTGTAACTGTCATTTCATCTGACATGGAAAGTTTGCACAAAAAATAAACATCTTTCACAATTCACTAACATTCCAAATTTTTATGGTTTTCTTTCTTCCATGGACACAAAAGACATTTAGCTGAATGTTCACGCTGCTCTTTGCCATACAGTGAAAGTGGATGGTGACCATGTGCTTTCAAGGTCCAAAGAGACATCAGAGAACATCAGTGATTCTGCTTTTGTGTTCCACTGACAAAATAAAGTCATACATGTTTGGAACAACATGAAGGTGAGTAAAAGATGACAGCATGTTTATTTTTTTGAGAATTGATTAGATGGTGAAAAGTGGAAAAAGTTCAAGCATGCACAATAACAACAGGAACATGCATTTAAAACTTAAAAGAGTACATTTTAAGGTTAACGCCTTGATGCATTTGTTTCTTACGTATGCTGATTTTAACTTCCCAAGACTTAATTGATGGACTGGAGTCATGTTGATTATTTGTGGATTATTGTGATATTTTTATCAGCTTTCTTCATCTCATTCTGACGGCACCCATTCACTGCAGAGGATCCACTGGTGACCAAGTGATGTAATGCTAAATTTCTCCCAATTTGTTCCCATGAAGAAACAAACTCATCTACACCTTGGATGGCCTGAGGGTGAGTAAAATCTTCAGGAAATGTTCATCTTTGGATGAACTATTCCTTTAATTTCCTTTTGACTGTTACTCTTACAATCAGAATCTTGTCTGTCTAGACCTTGTGGGGTTTTTTCTTCCCTCATCTTTTCTCTCTCCATTCCTTTTTTATCCTTCTAAATATGACTCCCCTTGAAGGAAAAACACAGGTACTTCAAGTTTTCCTCTATTGAGTGTAAATTTCCATTGCGCTGCTGTGGATATGTACTGTAGTATGTAGCATGTCCACTAACATTGGTCCATTACACACACTGCCTGCATGAATTGAGAGACATAAAACACTCTCAGAATGTGTGTTTGTGCATTGGGTGGGCGTTTCAGTTTGCTAGCTCAAACACATGTAACTCACATAGCCAAATACCTTTGCCTGTGCGCTTGGTTATTGCAGCTATAAGAAAAGTCTGAGGGGAAAAACAGGGGGTTTACATTTCAGATCTTGTCAGGCCAGGTAAGAAATGGGAAATCTGTGGCAATTCATTCATCTAAATTAGAGATGCCACAACATATGCAGGATTCAGAGGAAACATGTGATAATTTAAGAATTAACCCTTGAAAACCCACTCGGTGGACCACTAATCTGACTATTGAGGGCACATGTCATCCTCAATGCCTGAACCCATGGTTTAAATGTTAATTTGATTAAAATACCAAATTTTTATATTTGGCAAAAGCTTTTAATACTGTTTTTAACAGTACTCCAAGCTAATTGAGGCGGGCATACGTTTCATCCTTCAAAAAGTATGCTTTCAGTAAAAAAAAAAAAGTGTGCTGTAAAAAAAATAAAATTCCTGCAACCACCCCAAACACACAGATGCCCGTTTCAATTAGTTTCACAAAGCGTTTCTTCCACGGCTAGTGGGGGAGATGGGGAACTCATTACAGAATTCCTTTCCTCGCACTTTGAAATATAGATCGGGAGCTTGGCGGCGTCATTCCAGCAGGAGAGTGGACGAGAAAGAAAAAAAGAGGAAAGAGGATAAACATGAGGAAGGGCAGATAAAGCTCAGAATGACATAAACAAGGAAAGCTGTTCAAATAATTATTTTAATATTGCTTTTTAATGGCAGATTCTTTTGTGACAATTTACCCCATATACAAAATACAATACAATGTCAGAGAACTAATTTTTTTTCCTGGGCAATAATGGTGGAAATTTTCAATAGCTGTTTTTGTAGCCAAGACCTTAAGGTGGCTATACAGCCATATACAATTAAATTCTAAACTATTAACTATTTTTAAAAAATTTACATTTTCACTGGAGTAAAAAGTGTAACAACTGGTCTCCCTTGTGTATTTTTTACAAAAATTTGAATTTTTAATTTTATTTATTTATTTATTTATTTTAATGCACATAAGCAACATAAGTATATACAACATTGCAAAATATGTAAATTAATAGTTAAATCTCATGCACAGCTGAGAGAAACAAGATGGATTGACGTCAAAGTGGTGCAGAAGAAAAACTGACTATATAAACAATAGATTATTTATTAATATCGTTCTACCTATTTAAAAAACCCATACTAAATAAATAAATAAACAAATAAAACGAACAAACAAATTAATTGTATATTTAACATAGGTTTTTAATTACTAATAAATAAATAAATAGTTTCTTTAAATTTCAGCCCATCATTTCAATTTTTATTTCAAATACAGAACTGTTGTAGGGATGATTTTTTTTTTGGCAGTGCAGTTCTGGCCTAAATCTCTTGATACCTTCCAAACTGAATTGCAAAGAGAGTCATGTGACTAGTCACACTTCTATACTTCCTCTCCCTCGGGACCATCCGACACAAACACACCTGTTAGACACATCTACACACACTTACACACATGCAACATAAAAACCTCCTAAGGCACCACCGGCACGTCTACAGCAAACCGAGGATGTGTCTTGATGATTACCGCTGCACTGCATTAAATCTGACCACTAAGCACTCATTGACCATGTGTGTTTACTATAGTGGACAGAGCAGGTCATTTAGCAACTTGAGAACGGTTAATATCAGACCAGACTCGGTTAGCAGCCCTAACGGAGTGTGACTATCTACACACACTTACACACATGCAACATAAAAACCTCCTAAGGCACCACCGGCACGTCTACAGCAAACCGAGGATGTGTCTTGATGATTACCGCTGCACTGCATTAAATCTGACCACTAAGCACTCATTGACCATGTGTTTACTATAGTGGACAGAGCAGGTCATTTAGCAACTTGAGAACGGTTAATATCAGACCAGACTCGGTTAGCAGCCCTAACGGAGTGTGACCGCGTGCACGTGTCTATTTACATGTGCGCACATCCGTCTATTTCTGCCATTCGTGTCTAATAATCAAGCAGTTCAATTAGCAGCACTGACTATGGAATCCCATTGCTGTGGTAACGGTGTGGGAAGAGGGGCGGTCATGGGGGCTCATGGGGGACAGGGCTCCTATGAGGCTTCCAGTGACACTCTAAATCCATCCCACAATGCCATTTTAACATGATGGCAACTGTTGCTAGGCCACTGATGGAGGTGGCATGTAAAAACGCGTGTTTGTGTGCACGTGGGGGTGGTGGGGATTCGATTCTCATTCAGATTCGTTCTATGCAAATGACATCAATCACAGGAAATGCCTAGGCCTCTGCATAAAGTTAATTGCAGTGGCAATAACAAAGGCCTGCTTTTGAGCAGGAGGCAAATTAAACATTAGTTTAGATTTTTTTTTCTTTCCTTGGAACTGGTGGGATGTTCTAATTACTGAGAATGAACACATCAGCACTTTGCTGCATCGCACATTTTAGTTTAACAGCCAGAGCCTGGAAAACAACAATCTGGACATTCCCGGGGCGGTGTGGTTATTGTGTGTGAGTGGGTGAGTGTGCAGTGTGTGCTAGTGTGAAAATGGCATGAGAATCAAGTGGCTTATTAGCATGTCGACCTCCGACCCAAAAGATGACCGTGACACCTTCATTAACATAACAGTTACACCTACAAGGCCCATATTCCCCAAGCTAAGCAACGTGGGAAATACATTTCCTGCCTAAATGACAGCTTTTGAGCTTTACAAAAGTTTTACACTTAAAGAAAAGAATAGTTCTACTGACAAATATAATACTGAAAAATAAACATAACATTTTTAGTGCAGCATGATTGATCTCACTGCAACTTAAATTCACTTATACAAACTATATATATATATATACTGTATATAAATATACATATATATATACAGTATATACTAAACACTACATACATACATACATATAAATAGATTTAAATGCAAAGAAACAATTGACTTGAAGTTTTATTCGTATCCAAAATGAGGCAGGCATTTCCCAGGAAAATGGATCAATTTAGGGCAAATACAGTAAAGAGAATTACCAAATATGACGAAAATATGCAGGCAGACACTACGTCAAAACACCAATCAAGAAATTAACCGATACCCTTGAAAAAACACATGCATCATTTTCAATGTCAACAGGCAGAATAAGCCAATTTAAATGCAAAAGGTGCCCAATATAAGTGATTGGAAAAGGTTACGTAATTAGCAGGTATTTCACACTTGTTCATGCACACACCATGAGTCAAAACTGTGTCATTCTTTGATGCATACTGTACGATAATCCGACCATAAAAAAATTAATAACAACATTAATGCGCTTACCTTCATGTCACACTACATACATACATACATATAAATAGATTTAAATGCAAAGAAACAATTGACTTGAAGTTTTATTCGTATCCAAAATGAGGCAGGCATTTCCCAGGAAAATGGATCAATTTAGGGCAAATACAGTAAAGAGAATTACCAAATATGACGAAAATATGCAGGCAGACACTACGTCAAAACACCAATCAAGAAATTAACCGATACCCTTGAAAAAACACATGCATCATTTTCAATGTCAACAGGCAGAATAAGCCAATTTAAATGCAAAAGGTGCCCAATATAAGTGATTGGAAAAGGTTACGTAATTAGCAGGTATTTCACACTTGTTCATGCACACACCATGACAGTCAAAACTGTGTCATTCTTTGATGCATACTGTACGATAATCCGACCATAAAAAATTAACAACAACATTAATGCGCTTACCTTCATGTCGCACTTTAACCTCAGACAGAACTAGAGGAAGTCTTTTGTGAAGTACATATTGTACAACATAATACAAAACTTTGCACATTCAAAACTAATCAAGTCCAGCAGCTTTCAAGGATATATCAGTCTGGACCATTTAAAAGATGTCCTGATGCAGGACAGGATCGTATAGTCCCGGATATTCAATTTCGAATCCTGCCCAATCTGGCAACACTGGATGTGAACATTACGGAGAGCTAAACACTCTCATGCAGTGTATGTTTCATTCATACTGGAAGCCAAAGTGCGCTCTCGTGCGGGGGCTCAAAGAAATAATGACTTATGACATGTCAGGAAAGCCCTAATATGGACAAAGGCATCCGGCTATCACTGTAGCTAAGCTGAATAAAAAGCAGAAACGTTTTGTCTGATAAAACGTGAAGACAATAAACACACTATTGCAACAATATATGGTTTATATGTGTTTTTCCAAGTCATCTCCAGGTAATAAATAAAGTATATGAATAATGCAGTGCTAATTGACATATAATTTATTACAATACCCTTTAGAAACTATAGATTATATTTTCTGCTTTATTCTGTGATAAAAATGGCAAAAAAAAAGTGTTTGTGGTATATAAATCAATTATAAAATTGTCATTAGCAGAATACAGGAAACATTTTATAGAATACAAATTATTGGTTATTGTCCAGCAGCAATTAAAAGTAAGAAATAAGAAAATAATAATAATAATAGAACCTGTTAATTAGCCAGAAAAAATAAAATTAATAAAAACATTACATTTCTGTCCCCCTACCTCTGAAATTTAAATTTAAAGCAAATATCAGTGTCTGTGACCAATATTTACCAAGCTTACAAAAAAACAATATTTACCAAGATTACAAAATCTGTCACTGGGGTTTCACCCTTTCAAAAGGTACTGATATGTAAATGTTATGCATTATTAGTGTATGTACTTTTAAGGTACTAATATGCATCTATACCTTTTTAAGTATAAAGTCCAAGACCAGCAAAACATAAACCTAAAAATCGTTAATGCACTTTTTAAGAAAACTGATAAAGGCGCCGTGTGAAAAGGCAGTTTGATGGGCCATGTCTCACTGACAATCCACATATTAAATTCTTTCTTCAGGGAGTTGACATGAATGTGAGTATGTCATCACATTGTTCTTCATGGGTAGTGAACAGTTTATACCCATCAACTGAGGGTGACGTCGGCCATGCTTGTCAACTTGAATCCCTAAAAGCATAGATTGAGTGATAATGTGCATGTCTACAGTTTAGTGTCCGCACCCTTCTAATCTACTCATTCATCAGCGTTAGGAGTGTCCAATGACAGACAAATATTCTTGAGGATATAAAGTCTGCTTGACTGCTGTGGCTTATGAATTTCAACAAAGTGTCAAGGATTAAAAACAATGCAACGATACAAGGAACTGATTAACACAGAGTCTGAAACATTGTACAACAACGAGGCTACCTATTTTTATTAGTTTCAGTTTTTCAGTACTTTAACAGGCCATTTATGTTTGTTAACTTTCTCCTGGTCAATATAATGCATAAAAAAATAAACAAAGGAATAAGTAAATAAATTATGCTGTAAATTATGCTTTTGTTTCACTAGCTAAACTGACAGCGTTTTGCACTTTATACTGACAACTAGTGGTGTGGATGCAGCATTACGCAAGTTTTCGGATACAAATGCCATTGTAGAACGCCACATTCATAGGCATGATTGCTGGTCATTTTTCTGTGTGTGTACATTATTTAGAACATTTTGGAAAAGTGCTATTCAATTCAGTGGAAAAAGTTACTGACTGGAGAAGTAAACTCAAAGGAACAGCTTTTGCACACAGCACCGGTCTTCTCTACCCTGCAGACCGAACAAACTTCAAGCACTGATGGTCGACGTATCATTTCTCAAGTCTCCACACAGAACTGAGTGTTCCCTCCTGTCGGTGCTGAGGGACATTACTAGTGCTTCACAGTCTGCAATTTGTTTGGAGGAGGTCTCAATTGAGCGGTAGTATGTATAAACACATCATTATTGTCCACTGATTAATCACTCTGCGGTCAGACAAGAAATCTTATAATATACATTACCATTCAAAAGTTCAAAAGTCTTAGATGCTTATACCGAGGCTGCAATTATTTGGTGAAAATACAGTAAAACAGTAATATTGTGAAACATTACTACAATTTAAAATAACTGTTTTCGACAGTATTTGAATTTTTAAAAAATATATAATTTATTTCTGTGATATATTTCTATATTTTCAAGCCATTACTCCAGTCTTCAGTGTCACATGATCCTTCATAAATCATTCTAATATGATTTGCTGCTCAAGAACATTTCTTATTATTACCACCAACAGTTGTACTACTTAATATTTTTGTGGAAAGGGTAAAACATTTTTTCCCAGAATTTTATATATATATATATATATATATATATATATATATATATATATGTGTGTGTGTGTGTGTGTGTGTGTGTTTGTGTTTCATCTTTTCAATGTTATCTTCACAAGAAAGAAAATCATGAAAACCATAAATGATGACAGAATTTTCTTTTTGGGTAAACTATTTCTTTAAAGTGTTTAGGTCATAAATTGAAATAAATAAATCAATAATTTGACTAAGAAACAGTGACATAAGCAGACAAATTACAGAGTGCCTCATGACGTCTGCATGTGAACGGATGTGTTAGTGTCTCCATATCATTGTTACATAAAGTTCTGTGGATTAAACTAAAATAAAATCACATAAAATTATAACAATGCAGGAGCCTAGCTGTAACACATTGAGTGCTGGTTCTCAATGCAGATTTGAATCCGACACTTCCTTCACACCATCCTGACTCGTCACTCTTTCTATAAATAAAATATGCAATAAAGCCAAAAAAAATCATAGTGCTTGTCAAGCATCAGCTTGTCCATTTACAGGTGCACAGACTTCAACTGCATCATATTGCAAGAACACCAGAGATGCCTTCACTGATACATCACGTCCAGATAAAAAAAATTTGCTTCATATATTCCAGAAATGTTCCATTTGGTCAAACAGTTACATTAGAAAGAGGAATGGCTCTGTCTTGCACATATAATTCACACAATAGACCAATAGCAGTGCTTTAAAAACAATAAATTCCTTCCCCTTCTCAGTGTGTCTCTGAGGATATGATATTCCTATATAATACAAAAAAAGGTTTTACAAGGCAAATGAGGGTGTTTAGAGAAGGGGCTAGTTTCCTGTGAGTGGTGGCACCAGTGAAAGCAGCGTTTAGTGAAATCTACCCTGTTATTACAGACCGGGCTGTGCTTTACCAGCTCATGCGAAAATAAACAGCACTTCTCCTTCACCTGACATCAACCCTCTGAGGGTCTCGTCAGATCATATATTCAAATGTAGCTAATTCTGAGAGCTTATAAGTGGGGTTGGATAACAGTTTTTAACTTTACAGCCTTCAGACCATAAAATATTCTATTGACATGCATCTGACTCATTTTTGCATTTCCATAGTCTTTTAAGGTTTGTCTATTTGGCGAAGACTCGATTCATCCTTTAATGTCACCGAGTTGAACGCCGCCAGCCCCATTCGGGCTGCTATTATTTGCTTTGGTCACAGCAGCTCGTCCCATATTGCCCGCATTCAATTTCCATTCACCTATATCAGTTTTTTTTCCTGTATCGCTATTCATCCAAGAAGAGTGCTTTAGGTGCTTCCCACAATGCACTATTCATCATACACCTGGCTAACACAATTAGCAGCCGTACCCACTATGAATCACACAATAAAAAAATACAGGAGCTGAAAACAAGAGGAAAACTCCAAGGGATAGATGTATTGGAGCATCACAATTTAAGCCCCGGGATGGAAACGCACCCTCTCTGGAATGCAGCGTGTTTTGTCATCGCTTCTATAGAAAGACAAACATGCAAACAGACGGGAAGCCATTTGCCCTTTCCGTCAATAGCGGGCTGGTGGGAAGTGTGCAGAATTTATGATCGATGCCTGTCGTAGCGTGAATGCTGGAATCATTTCAGTCTGAGAGCGCACGGGGAGTAACACATACTCACAAGCAGGCAAATGCGGTTCAGATGGGCTGAGGGGTTAAAGTCTTAAATGGCAGTCCGGCTCTTTGATCATAACACGGTAAGAAGCAAAACTGCTTCTTAAATTCCCTACAACATGAACTCTGTTAAAGAGCTGCCGTTCTTAAAAGAGGGGGGAAAAACGCAACTTTTAAGTACTTTGAAAAGTTGAAATATCAACCACCCCCGCATGGCTGCTCACTGAGTGTGGCTAATTTAAGTGGAGTCTCTAAAGTAGACTAGTAGGGTAAAAGAGCGAGGATAGGTCCTGCTTGCTATAATAAGCTACAAGCAAGACCTACTACTCCTCACAAGGGATATATATATATATATCTAAAATCTTTACTTCAAATAAAATAGGCATTATAATTGAAATAAAAAAGATTTAAGTATTAAAACCTGAGTGTGTGTGTGTGTGTTTGTGTGTGTGAGTGTGTGTGTGTGTGCATTTCTGCTTTTGTTTGCTTTGGCAGGTAGAGATATCCAGCGCACCTCATTATTGACCAGAGGCAGTGCAGACATAAAAAATATATTGCAGACCTACTGAAACATATGAATTACAATATGGCCATTATGACCGACAACAGCAAGCTAACTGAGAGATATATCCACCTAAGGGCCATTGTCATTACAACAGGCCCATTAAATAGAAAGGTTCTGGAGGCAGTTATTAACAAATATCAACAGAACTGTCGAATGCGTACGACTGCAGAAAGGCAATTTATCATCCCCGATTAAGTCTGAACAGGAGAGAGCCAAAGAATAAGAGACCGTCTTAAGCTGAACAAATTAAGAGAAAATAAATAACTTTTACATATATAATAAATATTTGTACATATAAAATTGTTTAAATAATAACCCAGATAACCACATATCTAATGTATCATTCACATTCAAACAAGCAGTATCGGGCAATTTAAAACGTAGCAAATTTTCTCAAATCCCTAATCCCAATTATGAGCAAAAGTAATAGTGAAGCAAACAAAAAAATGGAAAATGAAAGCTCAAGTTTCGAACAGATTAGCTGTACCATGAGTTCAGCCCTACTATGAACCCTGTATTCCTCACTCCCTCCACAGCGATGTGAAAGACTCATTGCCAGTTATCGCAAACACTTGATTGCAGTTGTTGCTGCAAAGCGTGGCACAACCAGTTATTAGATTTAGGGGGCAATTACTTTTTCACGTAGGGCCAGGCAGGTTTGGACAGCTTTTTTCCCTTAATAAAATAAATAATCATTTAAAAACTGCATTTTGTATTTACTTGCATTATCTTTGTGTAATATTAAAATTTGTTTGATGATCTGAATCTTTTAAGTGTGACAAATATGCAAAAAATTTTAAAAACAGGAGGGGGGCCAACACTTTTTCATACCACTGTATATGTATGTATATATATATATATATATATATATATATATATATATATATATATGTTTCAACTTTCATCTCCCACAATCTTCAATATTTGGTCACATCCTTGAAATGACAGATCTGTGGTTCCATCATATCTTTACAGATCAATAAAAACAATAAATATTTCATAAATTTGGCCATTACGCATTTTGACCAGGGCATTGCAACATAATGACTCAACAAGTGCCATCTGTCTGCTGATAGACATACTAAACAGGAGCTAATTAAAGAGTATTTGTGTGCGTGTGAAGTCCTTCCAATCCCCGTGCCACCCTTCTCTAAGCCTAATGAGGGTAATATTGTGTTGAGGAACGCTTGGATGATGATATAACAGAGGGACACAATGTTCCTCTGTCATTGATAAGCAGTTTTGGCATGTCAGTGTTTCCAGCGCATGCACAGGACAGTCAGCTGAGCTTAAACAAGACAATATCACCCAGCTCGTTTCTGAATCAAAATAAACACATAAAACTTCCTGCCAACATCTGCAGGTTCTTTGCTTTCCCACAAAAACACACAAATGACCAACACACAAAACATTATTTAAGTCTTGACTCTTCTCTAAACACACCTGAACCCAATTCTTAGAGCTCTCTGTTGCTCTAAAAGGCAATGTTCTCTCCAGTAACACAATGTTAGTAGTAATGCAATGTTCTATGTAGAAAAACAAAGTTGACACCATTTGGCCAAGAATTAACCTTTTATACAAAGTGTGGAAACTTAACTTGCTCCCTTAAAGGTAAACCTGTACCCTGTTTAACAAGCAGAAATGTATGTCTGGTCTCTATAAACAGTCCATTCAAAGATAAGTAACCATTCCAGATCAACATCACTGCACATGGTACATTTAGAATTCTAACCCTCTTTAATAATTAACAAGGATTCAATACATGAGTAATTATTTTTCCAAACAAATTACACCTCAGGCTCAAACTGCTGGAACTTGATCCACTGATATAGCAAAGCATAAAGATGTTTAATCATCTTTCATTATTTATTAACCTCAGCTCAAGAAAGATTTGACAGCTCTGAGTTTTATGGTGTGGAATATCATGCTTGATATTTTTAAAGGAAAACTCAGTGTTAACTTTTTTTTACAGTATTAAAATTAAATGTAATATAAATTAAATTAGACACAATTAAGACAAAAATAACACTTTAAGGATAATGTGCAAAAACACGTCTAAATATAGGCCCAATCCAAATTCTATTTTATACCCCTTCCCCTACCCCTCTGCCTACCACTTCCCCTTGTCTCTTGAAACAGAGTGTCAAGGGGTAGGGGTGAAAATATTCCCCTAAGAATTGGGACACCACTACTATACATCACACGTCATCATACGCCTTCTAGCTCCTACAATACACACATACTGGTGTGCTGTGGTGTGCATTAGAGCCTTTAATTACCGTTCTATATTAATACGCTGCTTACTGACACACACACATACACACACATATATATCGGAGATCGGACAGCTCACACATCCAGGAGAAAAGAAACTTCAATATTTGGTCACATCCTTGAAATGACAGATCTGAGGTTCAATCATATCCTTTACAGGTCAATAAAAATAGTAAATATTTCAAGAAATTTGGCCATTACGCCTTTTGAAAGAGGCATTGCAACAATGACTCCGCATCAACAAGTGCCACCATCTGTCTGCTGATAGACATACTAAACAGGAGCTAATTAAAGAGTATTTGTGTGCGTGTGAAGTCCTTCCAATCCCCGTGCCACCCTTCTCTAAGCCTAATGAGGGTAATATTGTGTTGAGGAACGCTTGGATGATGATATAACAGAGGGACACAATGTTCCTCTGTCATTGATAAGCAGTTTTGGCATGTCAGTGTTTCCAGCGCATGCACAGGACAGTCAGCTGAGCTTAAACAAGACAATATCACCCAGCTCGTTTCTGAATCAAAATAAACACATAAAACTTCCTGCCAACATCTGCAGGTTCTTTGCTTTCCCACAAAAACACACAAATGACCAACACACAAAACATTATTTAAGTCTTGACTCTTCTCTAAACACACCTGAACCCAATTCTTAGAGCTCTCTGTTGCTCTAAAAGGCAATGTTCTCTCCAGTAACACAATGTTAGTAGTAATGCAATGTTCTATGTAGAAAAACAAAGTTGACACCATTTGGCCAAGAATTAACCTTTTATACAAAGTGTGGAAACTTAACTTGCTCCCTTAAAGGTAAACCTGTACCCTGTTTAACAAGCAGAAATGTATGTCTGGTCTCTATAAACAGTCCATTCAAAGATAAGTAACCATTCCAGATCAACATCACTGCACATGGTACATTTAGAATTCTAACCCTCTTTAATAATTAACAAGGATTCAATACATGAGTAATTATTTTTCCAAACAAATTACACCTCAGGCTCAAACTGCTGGAACTTGATCCACTGATATAGCAAAGCATAAAGATGTTTAATCATCTTTCATTATTTATTAACCTCAGCTCAAGAAAGATTTGACAGCTCTGAGTTTTATGGTGTGGAATATCATGCTTGATATTTTTAAAGGAAAACTCAGTGTTAACTTTTTTTTACAGTATTAAAATTAAATGTAATATAAATTAAATTAGACACAATTAAGACAAAAATAACACTTTAAGGATAATGTGCAAAAACACGTCTAAATATAGGCCCAATCCAAATTCTATTTTATACCCCTTCCCCTACCCCTCTGCCTACCACTTCCCCTTGTCTCTTGAAACAGAGTGTCAAGGGGTAGGGGTGAAAATATTCCCCTAAGAATTGGGACACCACTACTATACATCACACGTCATCATACGCCTTCTAGCTCCTACAATACACACATACTGGTGTGCTGTGGTGTGCATTAGAGCCTTTAATTACCGTTCTATATTAATACGCTGCTTACTGACACACACACATACACACACATATATATCGGAGATCGGACAGCTCACACATCCAGGAGAAAAGAAACTTGTCAACGCTGCCCCACGACTTTTATTAATAACATAAATTTCATTTTATGTACTGAATCGATACATTATATTTTCCACCAACGAGAGGATAAAATCGCTGATTTTTAAAGTAAACTCACTATAAAAAGAGAAACGCACAGACGTGCATACACGCAACTTTCATCTCTCTCTCTCTATCGCTCTCTCTCTCGAATTGGCAATATTTGAGAAAAGGGTTTAGCGATTTCTAATTATTGGGGGGACTAGCCCCCCTCAATATCTACGGTGGTTATCGCCCTGATCATGAAAATATGTTGTGGCACTATCGTGCAGTCTATAATGATATGATGTTAGTTAGCAAATATTAGCGAGTAGCATGACCGTAAATATGAACTCACGATTGAATGTAATATAAAACAAATGATTACTTTTTGTTAAAATTTTTATTAATGCCAAAAATGCTTACATTTATGTGTCTTTTTGTTCGCTCGGGCAGCCATGTTGCCCCTGAAGCCGATTTATGCTGAGATAATTCATACCCCTTCGTTTGAAGTGTGGTCCCGAAAAATCTTAGTTTGAAGGGCTATCTGGCCCTTCCCCTACCCCTACTCCTACCCCTCCAACCAAAAGAGAATCGAGACACCCCTACCCCTCCGTTTTGCGCGTTCACGTGAAGGGGTAGGGGTAGGGGTGTCTCGATTCTCTGTTGGTTGGAGGGGGAAAGGGGCTAAGGGGCCATAATGTTTAGATAATCATTTTTAAAAACTTAAACATTTCTTCTTCTACAAAACACTGTGGTGCATTGTTGATGTCTTTCAATGTGATTTCAAGTCATATTTTGGTCAAAAGTATGTTGTTTGAGTTCATATAAATTAAAAAAAATAATCCTTATGTTTTCATCTCATCTTCATTATCATCAATGAAACGGAATGGCTCTTTGTCACCAAACATTTGTCAATGATTTAATTGACGAGATTGACAATGTACCCACCCCATGCACTGCAACCTATGAAAACTAATGCGAAGAATATATTGATAGAATGTTGTTTGAGAACACACAACTGAACAACAGCTCTGTCAGTGATGAATGGTGAGAAATGTAGAATGTAGAACAGGATAGACCAGTGAATAACAGCATTGATTTTAGCAAACCACGCAGAACACAATGTGAAAGAACTGAATGGAACAGTATAAAACAGCACAGACTACAGAGAGAGAGAAAAAGAGCGAGCAGGACACTGCAGCGGGCTTAAAAAAGGCCTCAGCTGGCAGGACAAGCTGTGTCTGGCTTGGCGTAAATTAGCCAAACTATTTTCCCTCGTACTAGCAAATTCTTCCAATTGTGAAAACAAATTCATCCATTTCGTTCAGTGCAGTTCATGGGAAATTGCATGGCTGTCTGAAAACCAGACATTTGCTGTGACCGGGCTGGAAAAGAGCAGAGAGAAGGAGTGGGGCCACTTATGTTCACAAAACCCATAATGCTCATAAACCAGCCCTGCCTGGCCCTGGCCCTGGCCCAAACCTCACCACAGCAAGGCTGGACACTGACCCTCCAAACTTTACTTGTTTCTGTGGCAACCCGAGCACAGGAAACATGCAATTTTATCTGATAATATAAGGCAATATACCATCATTAAATCATTAACATAGTAGAGTACTGGAATGCTTAACCAAGTGCACTGATCCACTCAACTACACAGCAATTCACATAAAACCAGGAAGGGACGTGGGGTTCAGGATCTTTAAATACTACATTTGTGTGAGAGACCAGAAAATGGAAAGGTTTATAAGCCTGTGAGTGCAAAATCCACACTTGCAAAGGAATTATGGTTTATTTCAGGCTAGATGCCACCAAACTGTGTTATACTCAACACGGAGTAATAATAGAGTGGAAGGCTACAGTGTGTTAGACAGCGCTGAAAGTCTCTTAAGTGAGCGAGGGTGGAAACGCCTTGGCAAAAAAGGCATAAAAATGGGCAGGGAAGATCACGGCTTGCAAATTTGATGAAACACAAAACGTAGGGTACATCGGGGCTAAAGGAGGATTTGATCTTAGTTTCAGCACTTTTCTAAACATCCATGCTTCACTGTGTGGCTGATCAAATATATTTTGAGACAAAAGTATTGTTAATGATTTTCAGTTTTGTTCAAGGTAAGTAAATCAAGTTTTTCAATAACTGGAGAATATGTAAAAGTATATTTGGGGTAAAAAACGCCCTTCTGTTGGGGCTTAAGGCAGAATACATTTTTTTCATTAAAGACTTTTTCATTTGTTGACATGACATGGAGAGATTCAAATGGTTATATTATGTAAAATATAATTTATTAAGTTGAGTGTCTATCAGAGATAATCACCATTTTTATAACCAAACCATCATATTTAAAAAATATTATATTAATCATCTCATATACATATATAATATAGTGTCTGTGTGTATTCTATCTATCTATCTATATATCGATACACACTATACATACATACTACATATATATACTGTATACATATATATATTTTTTTTGTATTTCTTCTTCAATGTGCTGCTATTTCTTGGTAATTAATTTGAAATTGACGGCAATTTCTGAATGAAAATTGTTTCTACACCAACATTTTCAGTGTATATACTGTATTATACTTAATGTTACTACTGTAAAGCCATATTAAAATATTATTGGATCTCCATCAACCAGTGTAAGGAGCTTTCACATTTTTTATCAATTAAAAATGTCTATACTTTTAAATTGAACATTTTTCAATGAGTGTGTATTTATTGAATGAAGTGAATTAAATGATTTGATCAAAATAAACAGAATATAGTAAAATGTTTTTAAAAAATGCTTGTTTTGAACAGGCATTAAGATATCACACAAATCATATTATTTTAGCTATAGCATTTGCATCAATACTGGAGGCCTTTTACTTTTCAACCAGAGTGTGGGGTAAAAGGCCTCCCTCGCCACATTATGCATTTATGTGATTTTTAAACAACAAAAACTACTTTTTCTTTTCTTTTCCCGCAAAATGTGTTGCTTCATCAATGTTTAATAAAACATCATACACTATGAGAGTAGTGAAAAGCAAACTTTCCTTTGTAAAAGTAATTCTTAAGAGGTTATTCCAAAGAAAAAAAAGCATTATTTCATCAATGTCCATCGGTTGAAAAAAAAGGAGAAAAAACCTCTGGAAAACATAATCTTAATAACAAAGAAAATGTCACGGTTGACATTTGTCTAAGAAGTGTTGTACCTTCTCAGTGTTATTATATTAGCTTCTATCTGAGCAGTACAAACAAACCCTTATTCTCTTGTGTAAAGCATATCAAAGACCCCAGTGATGTCTGTTGCCTGTTTTTGTTGCATTATGGGTAAACAGCTCTAGTTTGGCTGCTACAGGCCAGCCTAACTCATATTCAAGGCTCTGTGTAAGCGAATCCGACTGCTCAGTGGTGTCGGAATAAAAAGATGCCTTACATACGCTTGAGAGAACAGTAACTAGTGGCAACCTCATTCATTAAAGTGCTTCTTAATGCCTGCCACGGAGCCACCGCAAATGTCCTGGAACGGTAGTTCATTTATAAACACAAGATAGGCAGGTTCTGACTGCTCACACTGCAGGAGTATTGTTTCGTGGCAGAAAGGAATCATGTTCCCCGTGATGTTCTTCAGATGAACAGATTGATAATACAGGTTTGTCTTCTTTTTTGTTGGTGCTGCTAAAGTCACCGCCATGATGCTAGCGTGTTCTGAGCGGTTGCTAGGTGGTTACTAAGTTACTAGATTCATATTTTAATACAGCAAGGATGCATTAAATGAATCAAAAGAGCAAGTAAAGACATTTATATTGGTAAAGAAAATAAATGCTGTTCTTTTGAACTTTTATTTTATTAAAGAACCCTGAAAAAAACGTATCACAATTTCCCCAAAAAAATATTGAGCAGCACAACTGTTTTCAAGACTGAAAATAATAAGAAATTCAACCAAATTAGCATATTAGAATGATTTCTGAAGGATCATTTGACATTGAAGACTGGAGTAATGACCGCTGACAATTCACCTTTACCAGAATAGGAATAAATGACATTTTGAAATGGAAAACTGTTATTTATTAACAGCATTTTACATTTTAATAATAATTCACTATGTATCTATGTATTTATTTCAAATAAAAGCAGCCCTGTGGTGAGCATAAGAGACTTCTTTCAAAAACATTATAAAAAATGTATCAATTACAAAATTTAACAGCTGTGTACAAGAATGCTAGATTACTAATGTAAAATATTAATTATACATACTGCATTATTATATATTAATCATACTGTCGCTAGTGTTGTACTGCCTACTATTTGAAATAAACCAAAGAATTAATTAACAAGACCTAGTACTTAAGAGAAATGTGATGCTATCCTTACTTTAAGATGTTATTTACAATGAATTTTTTACATTTTTAATTCCTTAAAACACACACACACACACATAAGAACAGTCTCTTTTTTTGAATAGAAAATATTCCTAACATTTTAATATAAGTTATAAGATAAAATCAAGTAAAGGACACCAAATGCTATGTCTCAAGGGTAAATCATTCGCATTATGGCTAGAGAAGAGGTCACATTGCATTTTGCACAATGCAGCACTTTAAGAACAGAGAGTAAAAGGTATACTAGCTGATTCCTGCATTATAGCACATTCAAGCTGTGCTGTTATGATCGATGTGCCCAAATAAATAGATTCTTGGATGAGATCCCTCAGGTTACGAGCTCGGGCCATTAGTGCGTTGGACGTTCTAAAGAAAGCAAGGTCATGGAGCTCTGGATCCTTTGCATCTTTGGGCTAAATTTCTGCCTATCAAAGAAAAATGTGCAAAGCATGCTCTCTTCCCCTCAAGCCCTCCTATATTAAGGCTCTGACGTCTGGAGAGTATTGACTGACACTCTGAGTGGCCATGCTGTCTCTTCCTTGGTGACCTCAACCCGCTATGATTCACACTGCCGAACCCAGCAGGGTCTTCAAAGAGCTGAGAACTGACAACAGCTTGGGGTTGGGCGGGATGTTGTGGATGGAGGTAAAGAACGAGAACGAGAATGAGAGAGAGAGAGAGACAGGCTGCACATATGACAGCATATGCCACGCATCTGCTCTCCTCGTTCCAACCGCAGCCATGTAACTCTCAGCTGACGGCGGCGATTTTACATAAACCTCATACTTAAATGGGAACATTCCATTCATAATATACATTCTTATTTCATTTAAGATCAAATGGGTACAAGGCCCAACTGGGACAGGACGGTAATCTGCTTTATCTGGTCCTCGGTAAACTAGCCTGATTTACCTGTTACATCATTAGCTAGCTCGTACCGCGACTAGGGTGAGGCAAGTTAAGCTGACATGACCTGAATAAACAGAGTATTAGGAACGGCCTCAGACCAATGGAATGATGTCTGTGGGCAAATTTATAATTAAACTTACTTAAGATGCTATTTTGGCAAAGTTAATGAGTGTGAAAAGTACAAAGAAACACCAACACTAAACACCATACAAACAAAAGCCGTTTTTTTTGTTTCAACATCAATTTGAAATCAGAATTGACCCTATTTATGGTCTAAAAGAGAAAAACAGCTACAGTATTTACATTGTTAGCAAACTTGCATTCCATTAAGTGACGCCATCTTTTCACAATCCAATAATTCATATGAGTCATAGGCCAAACAAAACAGTGTTAAAAAAAGCAGCACAAAGCCTCATTTCCAGAAATGGGTTCTTCTGAACAATTCGTTCCAAGGAACAGGTTCCTTCAGGGCTAATGTTGTAATTGTTAACTAAAACTAAAACTATTAAAAGTTGTTTTTGCTAACTGAAATAAAATAAAATAAAATTGTAATATCAGATTAAAAACTAGATCCCGTTTCACTGAGATGCACATCACTTTACTCAGGTAAAATACATGACTTTATACACAATAGACAATCCAATATATGACTTTAGGAAGACACAGAACAGACTCAAAGATCACACTTAAGCTGCATAAAACTGCTGTTTACTACTTTAATAAGGTTGTAAATGTCTAATCCAGCACATGCAATGCATGAGTCACGAAGTCTGACTGCTTTTTCCATGGCTGGCATGTGTGTGCAGCTAATTGCCTTTATAATGTTTACCTTAATTAGGACTGCTTTGTTTACTTGTCAATTCATCCCCATGAAAACTCTATACAATCACATGAAAACTCGCTACATCTACGTAATACGAGCTCTTAAATCCAATACACTACAACGGATCAAATAGCAGCAGAAGCGACAGACTGTGGGTTTGTGTTGAGCAGCGGCAATAAAGATATGAAGAACAGCTGATAGGGGCTGCGTTGCCTGTGCTGACATCCGTTTGTGGAAGCTTTCACGGGGCGTTTGCAGTAGGAGAATGACACCAAAGCCATCAGCAAGCTGCTGAGACTTTGGAAATTTCCTGCTGAGAGTCCTCCCTGCCTTCCACAATCACTTTTACAGCTGATGGCATCTTAAGAGGAGTGTTTTAGGAAGCAAAGTCGGGAGGAGGGGAGGGCTGACGGGGGGCTTTAGTTAAAAATATGCAAAGGGAACATTTTGTGCATCCTGTCCTATCGAAGGTCGCGGGTAATTGTCCCTCAGATTTAAAAGCACTGCCAAAACAAATAACTGCAGGGAACAGAATGGAAGATGCATGAGCGAGCATGTCTTTATATAACAGTTCTGCTGAAAGCCCCTGCCTTCGAAAAACATTTGGTAACCTAGGTGCAAGGGTTAGCCTTAATTCTCAAGTTTTTCATGAGGTTTAATAGTAGAACAAGCTGGTTTTAATCTCTTCTGATTCAGCCGTTCTCATCAGCAGTCCAGATGTAATAAATCCAGACAGATTGAGAAACGCAGGAGTGATTATGCATTAAAGGTGAATTGTGTAATTTCTGCATCACATAATGCAATGACCTTTTAAAAAGGTCCCGAACACTCACTCCATCTTCCATTGGTTGGACAAACAGGTCACCGCCCCCAGATTATGCCATTGCTTGCCCATGCGTCACCAGTCAAACAAAAGTGTTAAAAAAAGAAGCATTTCATTTCCACAAATAATTTATTTTGAAAAGTTTTTAATGAACCGCTTTAAAATAAAATAAAATGTACAAGAATTTTAAAAACCTTGTCTTGGTAACTAACTTAATATAAGATTAAGCTCAAGTACTTAAATTACTAAAAAATAATATTTAAAAAAATGGTTTTAATATATTTAAGCTAAATAGAAATATAAACCAAAAAAAAGTAATACAAAATTACTGAAGCTTAAACTAAAATTAAAATGTAAACTGAATATATAAATTTTAAATATTATTTAAATATTTAAAATATTTAAAATAATATATTTGTTTAAATATTAAGAAATATTATAATAATATATAAATAATACTAAAATAACATAGTTATTAAATCTATTTTTAATTTTTGAATGATTAGTTCTCAGATCAGTAAATCAGTTACTGGTTAAATAAGTCTAGACCAGTCCAGACCATTTTTAGGAAATGGTTTAACCGATTCAAAACAAAGATCTGACTCAAAAGGTTCTTTGTTCAGTGAGTCACTGATTCACTCCAATACAAAGATCCAGCTCTAAAGAACGATTTGTTCATGAATCAGACATTGCTAAGCCAGTATTTACACATGTAATAAAACTTAACATGGTTTATTTATAGTATATACTTATCAGTCTAAGACAGGAGAATAGGAGAGAGCATTAAATGCAGACAAATGCACACACACTTCACCATTATCCCAGCAGGGAGTATTTTTGACAGTATACGCACAGAAATGATGTGTGAAAGGAGATCAACGTTGTATTGTCGTCACACTGTAGATTCACCAGCAGCAGGCATTTAGAAAAGTGTCTGCTGATGATCCTTTCAGAAAACCACAATCTTTCTCTCCCTTTCCCATTATAAGATTTCCCCCTTGAGAGACAGAAGCCCCTCATTTTCAACAGAAGCCTGTATTAAACAGTCAGAGCGTTCCAAGAACAGTGTGATCCTCTCCCAGGGCTACAGAACTCTGTGGGAGTCCTCTACAGGTGGGGCGCTGCTGGCTACATTTCTGTGTGTGTCCTGTTACTGAAAAATGAGGTGAGAGTCAGTCAGTAACAGTAGGCTGATGTCTGATTGAGGTATCTTGTTGCTTTCAGTACAGAAATGCAACACATCGATGCAATGATAATTATAGATCACCTACAACGGATCTGCAATCATACTGCATGCATGAACTAAACGCATCACTAAAACAAGATTTTTATGTTTTACGGTGCTTTCCCATACAAAATTCACCACTATGACACTAAGGTGTTATAGGTGGTTGCCAGGGTGTTGCTATGCAGTTGCTAGTGTTTTGGGTGGTTGCTAGGGTGTTACATTGCTTTGGCATTGCTATGAGGTTGCACAATGTTTAGTTGCACTACTAGATGTGGCTTGGTTGTTTTTTCTGCATGTTATGTAAAAATGACTTTTTAATTAGTCTTTTTTAACTTGCTATTCCAGTAAAAAATATATAATTTCCCTTAAAATAAGACAAATGTACTTCATAAGCAACACTGCAGAAGATATTAAGACTGCATTTTAAATACAACTGTATTTAGTCTTATTGCACTGGCAGATTTGTACTTTAAACTAGTGCAAAAAGATGTCAGTGCAAAAATGAAATACATACTCTAAATCCCGTCTTAGAATATTATGTAGTGCTTCTCAAGTATATTTATCTTATTTTAAATATTTTTTTATTTACCTGACAAATAGGGCATAAATACAAGATTTTTTTGCAGTATGTAATCGTTTAAAAATCATATCATATCAATAGTATCAAATAAAATGAGTTATGCACCAAATTATAGGCTTAAGGATTTGAACAAATCCCTAACATTAAATATGCACAATAGTAATAGCGCTTATATCTTATTATATTATTTGTTTTTCTCTCTCTCCTGCTCTCTCTCGCTCCAGATGTACAAGGCTGATGGCTGATGTGACTCTATTCATTGTCAGCTTTCCCCCCTCTTCATTCCAGCTGGGAGGAAATTGGGGAACTTCTTCTTTGTGGGCTACAAGAAAAAGGTACAGCTCCTGTACCACTCTTTGCACTTAACTCATCTCCTTTCTTAAGTCAGGGACAAAAACACAGGCTCAATTAATGCACAGGGGCCATTGAAATATACTTGAGCTTTCCCTAAACAGATGTATTTCTTTCACCGTTGTTGAGAGTATGCAAACACGTTTATGCAGATTATTTATACATCCTGCTGCAAATCTTCTCCACCAAACTGGGACAGAACATTAATTAAATACTCATTTACAGTGACCTTGAGCCAAAAGCATGCAGTTTTCGGTCTATTTTGATCTTTCCCTAATCCCTACACAAACCGATTACATCAGCACAACTTGAATAAAAGAACCTAGCAGCCGACACACTTGTTGATAGTTTCCACTCACTTCAGCAATTTCCTGAACATGACCAAGTGGCAGGTTGCAACTCAGGCTTTACAAGCATCAAAGCATTTGCAAAACTCAAACGATAGCCTATCTGCCCTCATTTAGTAACGATGCCTGTGGCATCCTAAATGTAACACATCTGGCAGCACTTGGACTTGTGTTTGATTTCTCTCGGGGTGGCTGTGTGGTACACCTAACCCTCTGCCTACCCAACAGAGCAAGCTTCTGTGTGAACCAGGTCTAAGTCTACACAAAATGGCCCAATATGGTTCATGAAACCCAAACACAGCTATAGGTAAATGAAAGAGTTAATTGGGAAAAAAAATAAGCAGCTTTCAAGTGAGGCATCTGTTTCTAATGTTGGCGCTCTGGTGTGGATTACAGGGAAGTATTGCCGGGGAACTGACTGTGACCCCATATCTTCATCCCTAGGGAAATGGTAAGTAGCGATGAGCGCGCTGGACTCGGGTTGGGAGGAGGGAAGTGAACCGAAATGAAACTTACCCCCTTGTTTACAGTCAACCTGATGCTGCATTTCTGTAGGCTGTTTTTTAAATGTACTATATATTGCTTTTTGTATTAGGAACTCTAAAAGAAGGAAAGTATGGAAGCAGGAAAAAATAAAAACAGCATATCTCCCAGGTGCTGTCGTCCATGAAGAAATACCATGTTGTAAAATACAGTAAACAGACTATTTTAATCTTCAAAGCAGAACTCAACATGTGTTTTATCACATTAAATAAGATAAGGAAGCAAGTTCTCAGCAAGCCCTTGAATTTTATGACTCCCTCTAAACGCACGTGTTAACATACAAAACACCAAGAAAAAAACCTGAATATGCGCACTTCCCTACTACACAGTATGCAAACAGCAGCACGTCAAAGGCGTAGGATGTCTGAACACTCTGTACGATAATTTGAAAAGAAAACACAAATACTCACTAAGAATAAGATTTATTTTTTTTGGTATCCCTTAAGGCCATGGGAGCCATCAGATTTTAAAAGGTAAATATAAAAGTGGTGGAAAACTGCAAGACAGGATACGCTGACTAATACAGGTACCAACAACAAAAAAATGTGTTCTGTGGGTTAAATTTGACTTATTTAACAACACCCAAGTAAATTTTGTTCCACAGTTGTTGTTAGTACATCCTAAACTGCAAAAACTCCTATTCTTAATGAGTATGTCTGGTTTCTCATAAATATCTAAAAAATCCTGAAACAATATACATTTACACTACTGTTCAAAAGTTTGGGATCAGTAAGAAGTCTCTCAAGTTCATCAAGGCTGCATTTATTTGACCAAAAATACAGAAAAAAATGTAATATTGTAAAATATTATTACCATTTAAAATAATGGTTTTCTATTTTAATATCCTTTAAAATATAATTAAATTTTCTGTGATACAAAGCTGATTTTTCATCATCATTACTCCAGTCTTCAATGTCACATGATCCTTCAGAAATCATTATAATATATGCTAATTTATTATCGATGTTGGAAACAGTTGCTTAATATTTTTTTGGAGCCTGTGATCCTTTTTTTCAGGATTAATTGATGAATAAAGTTAATAAGAACAGCATTTATTTAAAATATAATTTTTTTGTAACAATATAAGTCTTTATTATTGCTTCTTATCAATTTAGCACATCCTTTATGAATAAAAGCATTAATTTCTTTCAAAAAAAAAAAGAAAGAAAAAAAATTACTGCCCTCAAACTTTTGAACGGTAGTGTATATTTCTTACAAAAGATTTCTATTTTGAATAAATGCTGTTCTTTTTAACTTTTTATTCACAGGTTCCAATAAAAAAAATATTAAGCAGCACAACTGTTTCCAATATTGATAATAAATCAGCATATTAGAATGATTTCTGAAGGATCATGCGACACTGAAGACTTGAGTAATGATGATGAAAAATCAGCTTTGCATCACAGGAATAAATTATATTTTAAAGTATATTAAAACAGAAAACCATTATTTTAAATTGCAATAAGATTTCACAATATTACGTTTATTTCTGTATTTCTGATCAAACAAATGCAGCCATGATGAGCAGAAGAGACTTCTTTAAAAAACACTACAAATCTTACTGATCCCAAACTTTAGAACGGCAGTGTACTTGACAAGTAACACTATATAAGGTATTATAAAATTAATATTATTATAAAGGTGTTTTTAAAGAATAAACCAGTTAGACAGCATACACTCATATCCACGATACAAAACAAATCTTAATACCCTATGTAGTGCTGCTTCTCAAGTAAATTGTTCGTGTTTTACTGGAAAACAAGTCAAAAGGACTAATTAAAAACCCAAGAAGTAATTTTTTGCCATGTATGTCAAAGTATATCCAGGTTAAAAACAATTTCAAGATGACGTAAGGAAGTAATCCACAAATGTATTTATGCTACACTACACACCTGCATGAAGAGAAGTTAGTGATCCAAGACAGTACATACTATGGAAGTACAGGAATCTTAAAGTAGCCAGAATAACCTTTTATAAAACTAACAGTGAACATCTGAAGAGGAGCAATTCCAACAAAGGGCATGACAACATTAGCGCCTTACCTATAGTATCTGGACTGCAGGTAGGTAGAACACACCGCTTTGGAGACGTGACTAGCGGAGCCAAAGTCGATGACCTTGACCCTGTAGGGTTGGCGGGCTGGGTCTACAAGCATGATATTCTCAGGTTTCAAGTCGGCGTGGATCAGTCCGAGGCTCTTGAGCTTCATGAGGGCAGTGGCCACCTGCTGCAGGATGGGCCGGATGTACTTGAGCGGCAACGGGCTGAACTTGTTCTGCTTGAGGAAGTCGTACAGGTTCTGCTCCAACATCTCGAAGACCAGGCACGTGTGGTTCTTGTGCTGGAAGCACTCGTATGCGCGAACAAAGTTGTAGTCGTCCGCGCTCTCCGTGCTCAGCCGCGCCAGTATGCTCACTTCGATCTGGCCCTGCCTTGCGTACGAAGGGTGGTTCTTGAGGATCTTGATGGCCACGATCTCGCTGGTGCCACGTTTCCAGCACTTCACCACCTGCCCGAACGTCCCTCGACCCAAGAACTCCAGCACCTCGTAGGTGTTGGTCATGGAGCAAAGCACCTCGTGCTGCAAGAGCTGGTAGTCGCCCTCGCTGTTGGCTCCACTGTTCTTGGACGTCGCCGTCGTGGAGGCGGTCGCCGTTGCGACGGTGGCCCCGCTCTGCGCGTTGTTCTGGATCATGGGTGCAGGCAGTTGCTGCTCCTCGACCACATGCACGCTGCTTCTGCTCCCGTTGTTGTTGTCCAGCTCCTCGCTTTTGCGCTTAAGCCCGCATCGCTGGTACGTGTCCAGCAGACTGACGGTGCTGCGGCGTGTCAGGTTGTACCCTCCGCTGCCGCTTCCACTACTGCCGGTGCTGCCCAACAGTTGACCAGCCGTCCCAGACGTGCTGCTAGCCGAGGCTACTACGATGTGCCCCGAGCCGGCAGGGAAGAGGAGGGCCTGTTCGTAGGACAGAGAAGAGTTGGAGACCTGGAGACTGGCGGCGCTGATGCCCACTGGGGCGACTGAGACACTCTGCTTGCTGTTCTGACTGTAGAGCTTGCTGTGCGTGCCGTACCCTGTCATATCCCAGTTGCAACTCTGCTCCACCTTCAGTTTCTTCACGTTAAAGAAGGCACTTGACTGGAGAGTGTGAGGGGAGAAGACTTGCACTTGCGAGGCCATACCTGAGGAAGAGCAAGAGAGAGAGGGAACGTGAAACTTGGAATGAAACTCAAGAATAAGCTTTAAATAAAAATCCTACAGGTCACGGCAGGCCAGTTTAACAGAGTCAGAGTCCGGATGCTAACTTATAAAATAGCCGCTGTACAAATACCTTGCACAGTTTCTCTTTGATTGCTCAGCAGTGTTCAGACTTGAAACTAAGGTTGACGGAGTCAGCTTAAGGGCAACACCTGGACTGATTACCCTATATATTTATTTCTACATAAACTGAATCCACGTGGTGAGGAAAAAACCTTGATATGTGTATTTTCCCAATAAAGTTCATGGCTTGACTGCTCCTGTTGCAAATCTAGCAAAATCTCTTTCTTTTTGGTCTAAACCTTGACAAATTTCCATTTCCTCTAGAAACAAAACAACTACTATCCACTGTATATACAGTGCAAATCTGAAGTGTACTGGCCCATAACGCAATATTAATGTATAAACTCAAAATATTGATTCTTTACTTTCTGTAAAAACAATGGGCCATGTAAGGACCACCAAAAAGGCAGAGTCCACGTCAAACCCAGGGCCATTTGCGTGAGTCTCAAGGAATGATTGCAATTTCCTAAAAGAAAAAAAAAAGTAGCCCATGCATGCAACACATTGCAACGTTTACTTCAGGGAGATGCACATCACTTTTCCAGAGGCATTAGAAATAGAAAAAAGTGCTTGAACCTGAAACATCTGAATTACATCTCAACATCAGATCCTCAAAACAAAACAACACAAGCAGAACTAAGTGGGATTTGGGCTTCTGGGAACTCTCTGTGCTTCAGAACAGACAACACTTCTCCAAGCAAACAACGGTCCAGAAATAGCCCTCACGAACGGCACTGTTTGTAGTGCTAAAATAATGATTACAGTACTGAGAGGATTACATGCAGAGCACGCTGTAATGCACTATTTACAGAATCTTCAAAGTGGCCTGAATTAGCGCGCTAGGAAATAAAAAGGCTCCTTCAGTGTGCCTTTCTCGCCACACATGCATATCAGTTCACACCTAAACTGCTACTTTAATGCACAATTATCTTTATTGCATTCATGTGGCAGAATGTCTCAATTATGATAATCTGCCTGCAATATGAATATAAGATTCTTTGTGATCTCTGGGACACAAATATACATGCAGTGTCTTATAAAACCTTCTACATGTTCTCACATTCTCTCTCAATCCTGAAGATTCATGTACTATTCTAATAGTATTATATAAAATTGTAATTCTACCCAATGTCATAGTAGTGTATATTATAGTGTAAAACAAAAAGATAATTTTGACAAATCTTCACGTAGTTCATTGTAAATATGTCTGTCCAAAACATCTCCAAAAGGGGTGTCGAAATGCTGAATCAATTCATTCACTTCCAACAGCGCTTAATGGGAGCAGCGTCATAGAGGGCAGAGCGTCACGTTATTTAAAGGGGACATTAACGCGTTAATGAGTAGCAAATGATTAAGTAGCTGCACTGGTTAGTTTTATGCCACTGATAAAGCTTTTATTTGTAGTTTGGGGTAACAAAGGGGTTTTATATGTTTGACTGAAATAATAATGCAATAACTGACACTTTAAATCAATGTTTCAAGAAACCACAACAAAGAAAATTGAACAAAAAACTGATAAAGACAAAAAAGTAGCCATTGATAATATCTAAACAATATGTAGTAGTATAGTATCCGAATCAAAATGTAATAAAATTTATTTTTGTGTGATTTATGTGTAAATTATTTGCAATGTCTTAGCCACTAGGGATTGTTACATAGGGCTATACGGGCATCTAGTGGCAACACAATGATACTACAGATACTACATTGTGCAAAATGTTTATCTTAACAGTCAATTTACAAATAATGCATTCAGATTTGTGGAACTCAATGCACTGAATCTCCACAAATTAGTGTTGTTACTATGACAACCAATTTGAATGTGACAAGCAACTGGTGTCTGAAAAGAATTATATATATATACATTATATATATAATTGGGGAATTATATATATATATACATTATATATATAATTGGGGGAGGGGGGGGCAATAGGGATTTCGCCTAGGGCGTCAATTTGGCTAGAAACGGCCTTGCTTATCGAGTACCTTAAAGACTAAAAGTCTCACCATGTTATACTCTGAACACGTCACATTGCAGAAACTGGACGTCTATGTCCTAACTTGACTTTGAATCAAGGCTGCGTGCCATTCAGAAATGAAGTCTTTAAGTTTCAACTTAATTCCTGCTTTTGAATTTTGTTGCAAACAGGATGCAGAATTGCAATTTGAATGTAAGGAGTCAAATTAAAATGAATGGAAATTCATCTGATTACAAAAGCTAAGTTTGTCAAGATAGACCTTGAATGTTGACTTTACAAAGCCTTGTTTGAAAATTCTGAAAAATGTTTAAAAGCCAAACGAATAGAATAGAAAAGCCAATAGATTGAATAGAACAAAAGAATAGAATTAAAGATGGAACAATAGAATGGTAGACAACTATTATGATAAACAGAACGATAGATAGAACGAGATAGAATGATAGATAGATAGACAGAACGATAGATAGATAGAACAATAGATAGAACGATAGATAGAACGATAGAACGATAGAACGATAGATAGAACGATAGATAGAACGATAGATAGAACGATAGATAGAACGATAGATAGATAGATAGATAGATAGATAGATAGATCAACTGATGGAATAACAGAATGACAGATAGAATGTTAGATGGAATGATAGAATAGTAGCTATAGCTATTGTAAAGGGTAGAATTACAGACAGACAGACAGACAGACAGACAGACAGACAGACAGAGAGACAGACAGACAGACAGACAGACAGACAGACAGACAGACAGATAGATAGATAGATAGATAGATAGATAGATAGATAGATAGATAGATAGATAGATAGATAGATAGATAGATAGATAGATAGATAGATAAAATATTACTTTGCATTTAGTTTATATAATTATATAGCTACAATAACTGAAAGGGAGCCAATTCTTCAGTTCTGAATTTTGCACAATCCTGTTATGAACAGAGACAGGTTGTTAACCAAACGCACTCTGCTGTAATTCAATTTAAAGAGAGTTCAAATGGTCAGAATGCTATCTTCAAACAAAAATGCATTCATTCCCATTCAACCTCAGGAACTCTGCAGCTGTTCACTGTGAGAGAGCGGTCCAAGCGTTTACAGCCTAGAGTCTACTACCACCCCGAGAATGATGTTTATGAACTGATATCATAGAAAAACCTCACAGAGACTCAACGGGTGACGTTTACTTGAATTTCTGAACTCTGCAGTGAGAATACAACCAGTCTGCTCCATTGTTTCATATTTACAATGCTGGAATGATTTTCAGAGTGCCAGCCAGCTTTCAGAATACCTCTTACAGAGCGGGTCGGTTTAATGCACTGCCACAGAGCATACCAAAGAGCTATTCATCTGCCCTATACAAGCAACGTGTTGAAATGCTAATGGTCCGTTTATTATAGGATGAACTATTACTCCATTTTGTCCAAGCTTAGATAATCTACTTTTTTTAAGGAATGAGGAGATCAGAGTTTAAATACAGGCGTCGGTCCAAACTTTAAGCTTGTTTACTCTTTTATGGAGAAAGTAGGAAATATGAGGTGGGAAAAAGGATTTATAATACTTATAAACATATATCTGGCTCCTCACAGGCTAAAGGGTTAAAAGCAAACAAAGGACCGTGTCCTACAGAGGTTTGCTTTGTCTTCTCTGTGTGATCCAGGACAAGAGGCATTTTGGAAAATTGTCCAGGGAAGAAATCAGTGGTTAATGAATTGACCTCCGCTTGTCTAGACAAAGCATTATCTCCCGTGGCTCCGAGCGATGCCCACTGTAGCATACCATCAGGGGGGAGGAAGCACAGGAAGCCTATGAGATTTTCCCTTTTCCTTGTGTCTCTTCAAAAAAGTAAAAATAAAACCATTTTTACTTGTTTCTTCCTTTCAAGTCCTTTACTACCTGTCATTCTGTGAGGTCTAGTCATTTGTTAGCTCTCCTGGTATCTTGTTTCTCCAGGTCTGGACTGATCTTTTCCAGCTATCCAATCCTACATCTATTACGCCACTCTATCCCTTCTGCCGTCTCCCGACACTCTCGCAATCAAACAGTCTCTCTTTTGACCTCCCCCTGCACATCACTTCTTCTTTTGCTCTCCTTTCCTTAAACGTTGTTTGTGTGTGTGTATGTGTGTGTTTGCTTTTCTATCATTGCAAATAATTGTACACTCAATCACGTGCAGCTGCATTAGCAGAAAATAGTACAAAACAATGCACATAAATTAAGAAAAATAATAAAAGACAAAATATAAAGAGTAAGTAATGGTTCTAAGGGTGTTGTGAGTGGTTTTAGCATGTTTGTTATGCAGTTTCTAGGGGTTTATGGGCGGCTGTTAGGTGACTACTTGCCCGAGTGAAAGAGTCCAACCCCAAGTTTCTATTCTGAATTTTGATTTCTTTTTCCTTTTCAGGGTTGTTATTACCAAAACTATTAAAAATCTTTTTTATTTCATTAGGTGAAAAACTTTTGACAAATAAAATTTTGACAAATGATGGCCTGAAATAAATAAATTGTGAAAAAAGTGTTACAATTACTGTGTGTGTGTGTGTATATATATATATTAAACACTTCAACTAATTTTGACGAACATAAAAAACTACTAAAACTTAAAACCAAACTTAAAATGAAAACTGAAACTGCAACAATTTAAAATATTAATAAATACTATTATATATAAGTAATACTAAAATAACATGCCATGCACATTTTTTTAACAATTTCATTCATTTGAAAAAACGTTAAAACATTAATTTAAAAACATTTTAATGTTGTGACGAGTTACAAGGCAGTTTAATATCTGGATTTTAGTAAATAAGTATTCCATTAAAATGAACTATTCAAATAATTCTTAATTTTATTTTAATTAATAATATTATTGTTAATATTATTGATTTAAAAATAAATGGTATAAGTCTTATAATAATAAAATTAAATAAATAAATAAAAATATCTCTCTCAGCCTCATCTAATAAAAATGTAGTTCCACAGAGAGTGAGAGCAGGAAACCTCTGGCTATTGTCTCTATTCATGACACGGTGTATCTCTCACCTCCAGAGCAGAGCAGGGCCAGCGCACTTCAGAGAGCTCTGAGAGACTGGGAGCACACATTTCATGCAGCGTGTGAAGATAGGAAGAGTGCCAGCAGGAAACAAGATCCACGGCTCACAGGAGCATTTCTCTTGTTTAATTCTCAGCCTGGATGTGTTCACTGGTTTGCATGTAGAGCTCACTGGTTTTGCTCATCTCCTCAAACCACAAGACCTCCAGAGAAAGAGGCAGACACAGAGAGACACTCACACAAACAGAAGATGCTGCAGGATATTGACCACCCAGTCCTCATTTAGCGATCACATCAAAACCTATTTATGGAACGAAACAGAGAGGCAGCTACAGGCGCACATGAGCACAACATAAATAAAGCATTACCACTTAGAGCTAATGTTTGACTAGCTGAGCGCTATTATGGTGATCGTGAATCACATCCATATGTGCATGCGAACGGATGCTGCTCGCTTACACCTGACAAAAACCTGACCATTTGGAAACAAATTCACAATTCAGAAATTCTGATCTTGAGACTTATGCTTCCGAGATTTTTACTGAGAAATGTATCCTGTAGAGTTTGAGTAGAGATCTATGGAAGCCTGTTTCTCCCATGGAATAAATAATTAAATAATAATAATAATAATTGCGACTTTTCATCTGGCAATTGTGACTTGCGAGATGTAAACTCAGCATTGCGAAATGTAAACTCAGAATTCTGACTCTCTCACAATTATGACTAAAAAGGTCAGAAAAACAGTCAGTTCAAAAGTCACAGCATATAAATAAGACTCATATAACCTCAGTATTCTGACTTTCTTGCAATTCTAAGCTCTTATCTCACAAATCTGAGTTTAAATCTCACAATTCTGACATTGTTTCCCACAATTCTGAGAAAAAGTCTGAACTGCGAAATATAAACTCAAAATTAAAATATAAACTCTTTCTCACAATTCTTACTCGTTTCTATCCCACAATTTTTCCTCCAGAACCCTGCAATTCAGTTTTTTTTCTGTTTCTGCCACAGAATTTTTTTTTTTAAAAAAGTTTTGACCTCCCCCTGCACATCACTTCTTCTTTTGCTCTCCTTTCCTTAAACGTTGTTTGTGTGTGTGTATGTGTGTGTTTGCTTTTCTATCATTGCAAATAATTGTACACTCAATCACGTGCAGCTGCATTAGCAGAAAATAGTACAAAACAATGCACATAAATTAAGAAAAATAATAAAAGACAAAATATAAAGAGTAAGTAATGGTTCTAAGGGTGTTGTGAGTGGTTTTAGCATGTTTGTTATGCAGTTTCTAGGGGTTTATGGGCGGCTGTTAGGTGACTACTTGCCCGAGTGAAAGAGTCCAACCCCAAGTTTCTATTCTGAATTTTGATTTCTTTTTCCTTTTCAGGGTTGTTATTACCAAAACTATTAAAAATCTTTTTTATTTCATTAGGTGAAAAACTTTTGACAAATAAAATTTTGACAAATGATGGCCTGAAATAAATAAATTGTGAAAAAAGTGTTACAATTACTGTGTGTGTGTGTGTATATATATATATTAAACACTTCAACTAATTTTGACAAGAACATAAAAAACTACTAAAACTTAAAACCAAACTTAAAATGAAAACTGAAACTGCAACAATTTAAAATATTAATAAATACTATTATATATAAGTAATACTAAAATAACATGCCATGCACATTTTTTTAACAATTTCATTCATTTGAAAAAACGTTAAAACATTAATTTAAAAACATTTTAATGTTGTGACGAGTTACAAGGCAGTTTAATATCTGGATTTTAGTAAATAAGTATTCCATTAAAATGAACTATTCAAATAATTCTTAATTTTATTTTAATTAATAATATTATTGTTAATATTATTGATTTAAAAATAAATGGTATAAGTCTTATAATAATAAAATTAAATAAATAAATAAAAATATCTCTCTCAGCCTCATCTAATAAAAATGTAGTTCCACAGAGAGTGAGAGCAGGAAACCTCTGGCTATTGTCTCTATTCATGACACGGTGTATCTCTCACCTCCAGAGCAGAGCAGGGCCAGCGCACTTCAGAGAGCTCTGAGAGACTGGGAGCACACATTTCATGCAGCGTGTGAAGATAGGAAGAGTGCCAGCAGGAAACAAGATCCACGGCTCACAGGAGCATTTCTCTTGTTTAATTCTCAGCCTGGATGTGTTCACTGGTTTGCATGTAGAGCTCACTGGTTTTGCTCATCTCCTCAAACCACAAGACCTCCAGAGAAAGAGGCAGACACAGAGAGACACTCACACAAACAGAAGATGCTGCAGGATATTGACCACCCAGTCCTCATTTAGCGATCACATCAAAACCTATTTATGGAACGAAACAGAGAGGCAGCTACAGGCGCACATGAGCACAACATAAATAAAGCATTACCACTTAGAGCTAATGTTTGACTAGCTGAGCGCTATTATGGTGATCGTGAATCACATCCATATGTGCATGCGAACGGATGCTGCTCGCTTACACCTGACAAAAACCTGACCATTTGGAAACAAATTCACAATTCAGAAATTCTGATCTTGAGACTTATGCTTCCGAGATTTTTACTGAGAAATGTATCCTGTAGAGTTTGAGTAGAGATCTATGGAAGCCTGTTTCTCCCATGGAATAAATAATTAAATAATAATAATAATAATTGCGACTTTTCATCTGGCAATTGTGACTTGCGAAATGTAAACTCAGAATTCTGACTCTCTCACAATTATGACTAAAAAGGTCAGAAAAATAGTCAGTTCAAAAGTCACAGCATATAAATAAGACTCATATAACCTCAGTATTCTGACTTTCTTGCAATTCTAAGCTCTTATCTCACAAATCTGAGTTTAAATCTCACAATTCTGACATTGTTTCTATCCCGCAATTTTTCCTCCAGAACCCTGCAATTCAGTTTTTTTTCTGTTTCTGCCACAGAATTTTTTTTTTTTAAAAAGGTAATTGCACATTTTTAACTTACAATTCTGACTTTTTTTAGACAGAATTGCAAGATATAAACTCTGTAATGCGAAATGTAAACTCAGAATTGTAGGACATATTCAAACTTTCTCACAATTCTAAGAAAAAAAAACTGAATTGTGAGATATAAACTCAGAATTGCGAGACAAAAAGTCACATTTGCATTTTTTTTATCCCGTGGTGGATAAAAAGCTTCCATAGAGATCTCAACATCTCCAAATGTCCTAAAATATCTGCGATCAAAAATCAGATTTCAATTTGAAATTCTAAGTAAAAACTTAATTTTATGACTAACCCTAACCCCTACTCTTACTGTATGTTTCCAAAGAAATTTTAAGAGAAACATCTGAGACCTTCAGTAGGAATCCTGAGCAACTAAAGAGCAACTTCTGAGCCTCTGGATGAGATGGCACAGAATGAAGCGGTAACGCACATGTGCATAGTCCACCCTAATGTGACCCATTAGTAGGGTGTTTGTGTGATATTTAGTGAGGTGTTAGTGAGCAGAGCGGACAGAGCAGCTGGGGCTGAGAGCAGCTATAGCCATCGACATGTTCTGACGGCCTCAGAGAAAGACAAACAAACAACACACACTGTCACACACAGGCTTTCTGACCTCTTCAACCAGCCTGTTAGTGACTGCTTATCAAGGCCATGTGTGAGAATAGAGGAAGCCATATGTTTAGAAGGTCAATAGAAGACATATGGAGAGAGCATCATGTGAGTGTGTGAGATAACTGCGTTTACCAAGTGTCTTCAGGGAAACCTTAAGGGAACCCTTATGATTTGCATAGTTCTTTTGATATAACAAGTTCAATCCTTAGATGTAGAATAGATTTTAATCAGTAAAACTTAAATTTTTTTTTTTAAAAGTCACAATGAATGAAAATCTAATCTAAAATAATTAAAACACTACTACTACAAATAGTAAGTAAAACATAACAGTTAAAAATATATAATAAATACAATTATAAATAAATATAAATAATAAAATGCTAATAATAAATTTGTAATAAAAAAATTAAAATACTACTACTACTCAATTCAGTAAAACATAACAGTTAGAAAAAATTATTAATAAAAATATAAATAGAACAATAAATAAAAAACAGCATTAATACTAAAAGTAAATAGTCGGCTTCATCAGTTGGTAAAAACAAAAATAAAAAAATAATATAAATAAAACTATATCAACAAAACAATAAAATAATATCAACAGTAGAGTAATAAAAAATGAAATACTACTACTACCACTTAAATACTAATACTAACCACTGTCAGTGACACATAACAGTTTGTAAAAAATATTATAAATAATAAATAACCAATAATAATAGATATTTAAAAATAATTTAACAAATAATTACATATATAATAATATCAAATAAATAGAATAAAAATAGAATAATCAACAATAACAGAATACTAATACTACTACTAATATAATGAGGACTCCCCTAAAATACTGTCAGCATCAGACTCAAAATAATGCCTTTTTTGATAGTAGGGAGCTCACAGTAGCCACTTGAACGCTTCAGGACCAGCTGACTAACTGTCTCCACTTCGAGAGCATAAAAACTAAGACGACGGCTGTTTAAGGACAAGCACCCGATAAGAAGCAACTTGTACAGCCCTGTTATCAGACCATTACAGTAACACAATATCGATACACCCCTGCAGCCTCCCACTAGCATTCGCCAACACCACTACACAAACAGTGACAAGGTGAATTTATCATGCTTTAATTATGTTGATTAAAGGTTTGTTTTATTTCATTTGGCACTCTTGATTGGAATCTCTGAGTTACAATAACAAACCATGAGTTATTTCATTGTCTGTCGCGGTGTGTATGTGTGCTTGTGAAAGTATGCTTTGCAGGTTTTTGCTGCACTGCTGGCACTTCAAAAGAACAAGACCTGAGCAACATGCCAGAGTCTAACCACAGAGCCAAGCCAGGCACAGATGAAACGAGATTCACACACCGAGTGCAGACAACACACACACATGCAGAGCACATCCTGCAGTTGTGGCGCTCAAAGCACGGATAAATGTGGCGCCCCAATGACTAAAGTGATTCTCTACCCTGACAAAACAACTGTTCTTAACCACAAGTTAAAAGCGGCCTCAAAATTAACAAAAGAAGCTTCATTTGAGAAAAAAAAAGTGTTATCAAAGTGAAATGCATTAGCATTGTGTGTTCCTTAAACAAAAAGCAGCAGTTCATGAAAGCATTTCCTCTTTAGCCTCATTTTAACACTGTGTGATTTTCTGGAATTCTGAACATCTGTCATTCGCTGTGTTTTCCGTCAAGTATAATCTTTACACAAATGACGGTTCTGGAGAATACCAGAGATAAACAGACACGGCTAATATGCCAAAGTCCTCACAGGCCGGCTCTTCTTCCTGCAAATATATCACAGTTCAGGGAGAAAGAGTGTGTGAGTGTGTGAGTCGTCAAGTATAATCTTTACACAAATGACGGTTCTGGAGAATACCATAGATAAACAGACACGGCTAATATGCCAAAGTCCTCACAGGCCGGCTCTTCTTCCTGCAAATATATCACAGTTCAGGGAGAAAGAGTGTGTGAGTGTGTGAGTGTGTGTGTGTGTGTGTGGTCGACCTCTATAACCCTACAAATTTGTATGGAATGATGGGAAGAACTAAGGGATCATATCATGGAAAACAAGATTACATAATAACAAAATACATTTTCCAGTCCGTTCAGACTACAAAGATTTAAAACAATTCATTCAGAGTCATATAAATAATTATCAGTCCATCAGCATATGACCATCCACGTTTACTTATCAACGCCAATTCAGTATTTAGCAACTTGGCTTGCCTTATTGAACTATACAGAGAGGTTAGACAATTATAATGGAGGTCATTTATATATAAAAAGTCTTAAAGGCACAGTAGCAAAATGGCCTGTTTAATCTTAATGCTCACAGAGGAGGAGGAAAATAGTCCCAAAAATAAAAATTTCAAAAAATTCTATACTTGTTCTAAATGTAATGTTTAATTCACTGTGTCACTTGCCATTTCTCTGTAATTGTTTGTAAAATGTCTTAGCAATTTCTGAGTGAAAACTGCTTCTACACCAAATATTTTTTCAGTATATGTCTGTTTTTGATACAAAAAAATGGGGGGGAAATTAATAAATAATTGTACAAAAGTGTAGAATATGTTCCCTTTAAAGGGATGGTTCACCCAAAAATGAAAACGTGTGTCACTTACTTTCTTTCTGTTGAATGTGACCCCACCATTCAAAAAAGTCACAATCCAATCATCTCCTGATGAATAAAGTCAAGTCCTGTTCTACATCTTTTTTCATTCATCATACATCATATTATAGAAGTTAAATGGCTTGTGAACACAGTTTCATGTTGACTTTGAGTCACAAATGATATTCTGTAGACTAGCAGTGCTGAGAGCTCCATAAACAAAGCCTGGAGTCCTGCCAGCCACTGACGGTAGTGATAAGTGAACAACATATAAAACATATTAATACTTCGGCAAAAGCCATAAACTATGAGTAATCTGATTTCTGAATGGGCTGACATTTTCTGGGGAGGCAGGAATGAAATTACAGGCCTGGACAGAACAAAAGAACAAACAGGAACACGTACACACACACACACACACACACACAGAGTGCACAACAATAAGTTTAAAAATAATGTAATCCGTGACTCCATCAGAGTCTGTCTAGGCCAATTAATTGGTTTTGGCTATTAGATGATGCATGAGTTTATACATGGACTGTCATTTTTTATTTCCTTTATGACCTTTATATGAAGACAAATTAAATGATAAAAGCTATAGAATTTGTAATGGCTTTTACATGTTTTTCTTTAATTACCGTCAAAAGAGCTGAATAAATACACATACATATGGGCAATTCTTCAAGGGAACTTTTTGGTCCTGCAAATTTATTGAATTATTCCAGTTAAGACATAAATCATAATAGTTGTTTTAATAGAGACTCTTAATTCATTAATTTTTAAGAGCATTATAAGCTTACATTTGCTGGAATTTTCCTGTTATTAAGAAGTATTATTACAAGTATTAAAATCAGTCAAACTAATTATTGCACTTTTACCAAATAATCCAAAAGATTTTTATTTTTTTTTAAATCACATTTTATTATTATTATTATTTATTTTTAGTATAAATCTGTTAAGTAGTCACCCATGAAGAATCACCACTGAGAAGGGTCATGACCTATTGAAGAAAGCTTTTAGATTCTAGATCTGTATAAAGAGCCAAGACATTTGGGACCAAACCTTCTCTAATTCAAAACTTCATTACGGTACCAGATCCTTGGTCGATGAAAAACAGTCACTAACAACACACAAAGCCAGCTGACCAATCAGCACTAATCGTGGGCAAATCCAACATGATTTCATTAGCATTCAGAAAAAAAAAATCATACATAAATTGTTCTAGCACACATACAAGTTTGGACGGACACAGATAAGTACAATCTCAATTTCATACAACCCAGAGTGGATGGACGGAAAGCTTTTAAAACGTAAATGGTATGCTCCTTAAGGTCAATCGGTTGACTAGGAAACCCACATTTCATTGGTGAAAATAAATAAGGGATACGAAATGACACAAACACCCAAGACAGAACACACAGTAATGTTTTGTGTCATATCTTCCATGTGTGGCTCTTTGCATACATTATTTGGGAGGCCCAGCAGTGCTGTGGAATCCATTATACTAATATGTACAGTATATCTATCTATGATGGCTCTGTCATTTGTCTCAAGCCTGGGCAAACACATGGTGACATATACCCTTCTGAGACGCACATTAACAAACACACATTAAAACATATCCGTCTCTCAGGATCAGATCATACTGAAGTGCTAAGGAACCAGTCAGACACGATCAGTCTTCCTGGCAGCCAATGGCAAGCCATAGAGAGCTGTTTCTAAAACATGTTTGTTTTTGAGTGCTGGCTGGCTAGCAGAGAGCAGGGCTGTAGAAGAGGATCAGCACTGACACCAGCGAAGGTCTGAAACACACACACATATACACTGTCCATGTGTCTGATTGTGATAAGCATTCAACCCACCCCTTCCCTGCTTTCTCTTCAGCATGAGACTATTGTGTGTGGTTTGTGTGTGTGTGTGTGTGTGTTTATGTACGTATCCTCCCCTCTCAAATGCAACAGGGTTCAGGCACACGGCCTTAGCAGTGTCAGCCACATGAGACATTTCAGGCCACAGTGCCAAGCTGCCGCTCATATAAACACACAGCTTAAAGCAACAGTTCACCCAAAAATGAACAATCTGTCATAATTTACTCACTCTCATGTCATTCCAAACCTGTGACTTTCTTTCTTGTGCAGAACACAAAAGGAGCAGATGTTTAACAGGCTGCTCATGGTGATTTTTTTCCGCTATAATAAAACACTAATAAGATGATAACAGTGTTGTTATTCTTAACTAAAACTTTTGATAACTGAAATTAAGTGACAATAAATAAAATATAAATATTAGATCAAAAACTTAAACAGAAATTAGAAATGTACTAAAATGACTAATGCTAAAACACAAAAAAATGTAATTAATAAATGTTATATTATATATATATATATATATATATATATAATTTATAGAAATATTAAAAAATGAATGACAAAGCACATGAAATTATTTACAATTAAAATGACAATAAAAATAAAAGTCAATTCAAAATATTAATAAATACAATAGACTATAATATAAATATATATTAATAATACTACAATAACACTGGCTGATAAAGCTAAAAATTCAGTTTTGTCTAAATAAATAAATTTAAAAAACTAAAAATGAATCAGTCATTTTTTATTCTACAAGTGAATTTAGTCATCACAACATTATAATGTGCAGTACAAACAATGGATATTTATTCTGTGATTTACTAAGATTACATATAAAAGGGCTATTAAATTATAAGTGTTTTCAAAGATTAATGTTGAGTGTTAGATGAACAAGATAATCTAAATAAATAGGGGAAACGAGCATGTATTATTTCATATTTAATCATTCTAATACCAGCTGATAACTGATACATTACCAATATATCAGGGGAAAAAATAATTAAAAAAAGAAAAACGGAAAAGGCATTTAAAAAAATTAAAAATAAATTATTTAAAATTGTATATATATA
>NW_015505267.1:634461-698119 GCF_001515645.1 Sinocyclocheilus grahami | reverse complement strand
TATATATATATATATATATATATATATATATATATATATATATATATACATATATATATATATATATATATATATATATATATATATAGTAGCTCATTCTTTTATTTGTCTTTTTTTCCAATTTCAAGGCTGAATTCTAAGTGCTCTGGCCCCTTAAGGTCTCTTTAAACGTGACAGGAACTCACTGTTACATACACACCCCACAACATGTGACTCACATTCTTACTGAAAGTAGAAAGGGGCCGTATACATTATTGACGGGACTTGTCTTGTCTCTGAGCCGAGTTAGAGGTTATAATGTCCCCGCAGCACCATCCCAAAGGGATTCCAAATTGAGACTTTCTGGTGTCATACTCATCAAAGAGAGAAGCCTCTAATCAGTCAGCCAGCCCATGACACCAAAGGCAACACGGACTTTCAAGACACATGAAATAGGGTGTCCAGCCTAAAATAAACAGGATCCAGAGCCCACAAGGGAACGAGTGAGTCCCAGTGTTGACGCTCAGTATCCACCCAGATGTATCAGCTTCCATCCATCGCGACCTCGTTCTTCCTCATGCTCTTGCTATGTCTTGTTCACAGTCAAAGTTTGCGAGGTAAAACAACAATCCCAGAAACGGCAAAGGCCATGCTTTCATAGCAAAAGGTCGGCACTTGGCCTTTCTTGGAGATGGAGCGAGGAAGGAGACAGAGATTTTTTAGGCTCTGGGAGCGTCGAGCTGCCCTGACCGGTCATGGGATACACAGAGTCACTGATCTTGAAAGAGGGGAGGGCGTCTCACACACACAAAGGTTACAGCCTACGCACAACTACACCCTGCCAACAACCCACCAGCACCCTTTCAATTATTAACCTCCAAGAAATCGGCCCTGCAAGCAGAGGAGAGGATGGAGGATACCGCATCTATCATCAGCCTCCCTTTCGCTCTCTGCCGTCATCTGGAGTGTGTGTTAACGACAGGTCAGTTCAGAGTGCGGTCAGAGAGAGCGTATACAGTGAAATCCAAAGCCTACGTCACACACCAGTGGCCCAAAGCGCATCTTTCATGTTCTCTATCTAACAAAATTGCTGGGCTTATCTGATTATGTCAATACATTTGAACTGTAATTAAACAATTTTGTTGATAGAAATATGACAGGGAAAAAACACCAACGCAAGATATTAACAAATTACAATGTGCTGTTAAGAAAAACTAGAAAGATTATGATTTGTTAAATATTGATACATGTCCCCCATGTTCAAAAGTTTTTGAAAGAAAATATTTTAATCAGCTAGGATGTATTAAATTGCTCAAAAGTGACATTAAAAATATCTATAAAATTACAAAAATGAATTCTGTTCTTTTGAAGTTTCAATTTATCAAAGAATGTAATGGTTTCCATAAAATATCAAGCAGAACAACTGTTTTCAACATTGATAATAAAAAAAAGAAAATCACAGGAATAAATTACATTCTAAAATATAAAAGTAATTTTAAATAGTGATATGACTGTTTTTACTGTATTTTTTAACAAATAAATACTGCCTTGATAAACGAGACTTTTTAGAAAAACATTTATAAAATCTTACTGGACCTAAACTTTTGAACAAAATTATTATATCATACTAAATTAATAAATAAATCTCAATATTTGGTTTCTAATCAACTAAAATGTTATTTTCATCAATCAATGAAAAATGACATCTAAGTAAAACTGACTAAAATGTTTGAATATGACACTATTCTAGCGTAATAAAATATTTACCGTATTTTAAAAAAATGCATTGTGAAATGCCAAAAGAGAGAGACAGATGTTTCAACTGTTTTCCCAACAGACTTTTGGACCCCATTGACTTTCACTGCATGAACAAAAATAGACTTTTTTAAAAATCGTCTTTTGTGTTGCACAGAAAAAAAGAAAATCATACAGGTTTGGAACGACATGGATCTGAGTAGATGATTACAGAATTTTCATTTCTGGGTGAACTATCTTTTAAGACTGTCCCTTACAACCTTCACAGTGTCTCAAATTCAAAGAGAACTTTAAATTAAAGAGCAAAAACTGGAAAAAATGTGACTTAAAAGTCAAAATTAGTTTTAAAAAGTTGTCAATCAGAGCTTTGCTTGGTTAACTAGAGTCTACCGTTAACTGATCAAATATTTTTGACAAAAAGGACCTGTGTGTGAGCATGATGGGTTTTCGAGCAGAGCTCATTAAGGGGCAATGGGGCCGCTCTTCTCCGGCTCTTAAGAGCGCTCTGGTCTGTCAGGGCGCCAGTGTCCCTTTCTCTCTCCTCCAGGCGCACATCAAAAAGTGGGGCAGACTCTCTCAGCTCTGTTCTGGCTGTTTGGGGCTTTGAAGTCCTTTGGTTATCAGCCAAGCGTGTCACGCTACCTGCAGCCATCTGTGAAGAGCCTACAGTTGGACTGGGCGACCATACCCCACAATGACTCTGTGTGTGTGTGTGAGTGAGTGTGAGTGTGTGTGTGTGTGTGTGTGTGTGTGTGTGAGTGTGTGTGGAGAGAGTTTTACCTGCAGCACTGTCTGCCGCTTTCAGAACATGAGGCATAAAACATGAAAATGAGAGGGTGGGAACTGACCATTTTTAAGAGACTTATCGACAATATCTCTCTCAGGCTTATTCTTCAGTGTGACTGGGACATGAGTTTACATTTGATACAAAAAAATAAAAATAAGAAAGAAAAAAAATAAAACTTTGAGGACTTTGCCTCCTTATTTCTTATATATACATTAGACATTATTATGTGCAGTGCAAATATTCTTTTAAAAACTGTTATAAAAAGTCCTAGTAATAGAAGAAAGGTATTTATCAGTTTATAAATACTGAATATTATCATGTACTGATGAATACATAAATTATTAAAATAATATAAAAATATATTTAGAAACAAAACAAAACACGGTGCAGCCCTAGTGTCAAGTAGGTTGATCATGTAAGCATTACTGTCTGCACTACCATTGGTAGCTGCAGCATTACGTCCCTGCTCCTTTGCATAATGTTAAACTCTGCTCAACTGTCACATCACCAAATCTCATTTATAATAAATGACTTCCATTCATTTTCACACTACAGATCACTCTTTGTGTGTACGCCCCTTGAGTTTCCATGTAGAAGAATGGCCAATACCAACCCTAATAAATGAAAAAAAAAATGTAAATGCAACCAATGAAACATGGGCGTTTATACTACTGTGTTCAGTTATGTTGGTTCTAACTATAAGATATTTGTGGGCAAAGCTAATCTGTCTGTCACATCAAGTTTAGACTACATTAACCCCAATAAAGCAGGCCGGGCCTCGTCATGCCAAATGGCCCAGGTCATGGGGGTTTCTCGACAACAATAGGATTATATAGGGCATAGACAATGTGCTTTCAGCAGGCTGGCAAGGCATGGGCAGAACAGGGAGGGGGAGAGCATGCTGAAAGACCAATGAATGCATTGTATGCCAATTTAACCCTCGGTTTCATCTATGTATGCTCATGTACAGTAACCCACATAACAGAAAACAGCACATGAGACCATGTTTTATCTCCAAGTACACTATAAAAATGATTTCTCAAAAGTTGTAAATAAAACAAAGATTATTGGAGTGCAAAAGAATTATACAAGATAATAATATTTCAGGTTTTCTGGTCATTTAGACCCAGAGAGGATTTTCTTTTCCCAAAAAATGCTAGTTAATGTTACCACATTGGATTAAAACCTATTGACTTTGTTCACACATATAACAAATTCAAAAATCAATAATTTTGGTACTTTTTGGACATTTTTTCCCACCATCTTACACTTGTGTTGTTCCCAGGGCAAACATGACTGGCCTATAAAAACTTTTCTTACGACGTGTTTTTTACAATTAGCACAGATTTTGTATTTTCACCTCAATTTTTAAGTGAACTTTTGTCTGGACCAAAATTGTCCACAAATAATGTTGTTGGGTTTTTTTTCCCCCACTCAAAAACTGAGGTGCATAAGCTCAGGTCAATGAGGAGTATAATCAATCAGTTCCAAAAGAAATACAAAACCTATGCTAACTGAAAAAAAACAAGTTGATAAAAAGATTGAATCCAAGTCATTTTTAAAAAAGCAGCTCATATTTGACTGCGAACACCCAATTAGGTAAAGTTTTTTCAGCACAGCACAAGGGGTAATTCAATGTGTTACTTGCCATTTGCCAATCGTTTAAGAAATGGACTAGCAATTTCTGAGTGAAAACTGTTTCTATTCCAAATGTTTCAGAGTATGTACAGCTCAAGTTAAATATGTTGGCTCATCAACCACTTGCTGTTATGCATTTTGCAAAAATTCCTAACTGATGCCCTGAGATATACGCATAAGCAGTATTGCATTGCACAAAAGCAGCTGAATTCCATCAGTCAGTGGCTGGTGATATGATCCCTGGTGCCAGTAACCATAGGTGTGAAGGCAAAATGAATGGTGCCCTTCATGAAGGAGTAATTGCTATGTGATTACAGCCCTGCAAATCCAGTGGCTGTGAAAAAAGCCCCCCTTTTATTTCCCTTTGTTGGTGGAATAATGCAGCCGGGAGAGACCCCAGCGTGAACTGATCCTCTCATATCTGATCAAAGGAAACATGCCAGTTGGACCCCCACCCTTTAATAAAATTTTTTAAAAAAAAGCACATCCACCAGACCTGGCAGAGTGAGTCAAAACAGGCCCGTTTGTGATATTTTGAAACAAAAATGACTTGATTTCCTTATCATATCCACTGGTTTCCCTTTGCATTTTCATTGCTGCTTATTTACCTCACTAAGCGACCCTGCCCATATGTTGACACAGCCTGGCAACTAAATGCAAACCTTTTGTTTACCGTGTAAACACGCCATGTATCCCAGAATGCATCAGTGCTGCGGGATAAGTGTGGGTGTAGAAAGGTATGACACTCAGCATTGTCTGAAAATGCCCTTGGTGCTGCATCATATCTGATGCCCGCACCACGGAACAAACAGAGAGGCTTGCAGCTGGATCCTTCTGTTTCCGCATGGCTGCGAATCAATGCTGAACTCACCTACCCCGGCGTATCTCGCATGTGGCGAGAGCTCTCAGGCTAATGTCGCTGGCATGTCTCTCCCTGAAACTGTATAGCGGATGAATTGTTTGCCAGTCATGCCAAAACTTTCACAGATAGACAACTGCAAATTAGTCATTTAAACTGGGAGTTACACAACAAATTATTACGTAAATCAGCATGAGCACAGCAAACAGGCTAATTATGAAATAATAAAATCCCATAATGCAGCCTGCAGGTCATGTGCCGTGGTGCCCCGAGAGTAGACGTACAGAGAAGAACTTGAAGACAAAAATAGTCAGTGCAATGTGAAGATCCCTTTGCGAGTGACACGCTTCCTAAAAACAAATAAACAAATAAATAATAATTATAAAGGCAGCTATATATTGTAAAAAACCCATTTGTACTATGTGAGAAAAATATTAAGCATGATATAAACTAAAGACAACCCGTTTCTAAAGCTGTTTCAAAATAAACCGGCTTTTATATAGACATCTGAAACCAAAGTAATTACTAGTAATTAAGTACAATAATAAGTAATTAAACCTAATTTTATGTACTACTATTAAAATACAGGTGGAATTATAAACCCGAAGAAAAACATAAAATTCCTTACAATTTATTTCTTTGTACTTATACTTTATATTTAAGTATAAAAATTGTTCCAGATCAGTGTCATCAAGCCCTCGGTGAGCAAATTAAAAGTAACTGGTGAGAAAAAAAAAAAACTGTACTCTACTCTACTCTACAATAAAAAAATTAAATAAACGAAAATCAGAAATGTTGTCTTGGCAACTAACTGCTGAAAGTACTAAATTACTCAAACTAATAGAAATGACAAAGACACCCCAAAAATGACTCAAACTTAAACTAAAAGTAAAATACTACTAATAAAAATATTAATAGTATATAAATAATACTAAGACAACACTTATAAAGAATAATGAAAAATGGTTATGATATTAGTATTATGGTTTAATATTCCCTAATCGTATTAAAAATTACAGTTAAATATATTAACACACTTACAGCCCCAAAAATTCTATATTGTTTTCTTAAATTCTCTGCTCCAACTTTTACAAATGAACAACTTCAGAGACATAGAGGTTTAAGAATCCTCTGAGGTTTATAGAATACTGAATTAACAGGATTCTGAGTTTGTTTTTATTGTATTTATAATAAAAGAGATGAATGAAATATCTAAAGCCATCACATTTAACAACATATACTTAATTTGACAGTTTCATTCAGTGAGGCTTCTAGAGGACAACGTCACCGTGTCGTCACATTAACACAAATCAGTTAATGAGAAAAACATGCTATACCAAAACATCCACTGTGTTTATATTTCATACTTGTTGAGCTTTGAAGATAATTATAGCCATACACAGAGTGCAAATTACTTTTATTACTCCTATCTGGATTTCATTTATAAATAAGTTTGCCATTAACAATGTTTTTCTCAGACAGTCATTTATTGATAATGAGAGACACATTATGAGATTGTGTTGGAATATTGAACTTGTTCACTAGCGGTGGTCCAATCCAAACAGAGAGTTTATAAAGATTAGCACTTTTCTAAAATCAGACATTCATAAAGTGTATACATCTTAGATACGGTCAATGCACTCATATTGTACATTTCAGTTTCGATCCAAACATGCAAAATTGACACACTTCACAAGAAAAATAAATACCCAGATAAAATGAATGAGCTCATCCTGGCCAGTAACACAAAGCCCCGTTTTCCCCTACATTTTTGGTTTCTGTCAGTAGGACAGACCCCATTAACTAACCAACCCCCCTATCTCACAATTCTGCTCCCTTGTGCACCAGGGCACACCTGTGAGCCATTTCCCCACTGAGGTTCTGAGAGCTCAAATGTCCCTCAGGCTTCAAAGGAGCACAAGATGAGGACAGCATAATCACATTCAGTAAGACTGCGGTTCATTCATTGACCCACGGTGAGGCAAAAAGTCCTGTAAGGACTTCAGTGAGGATAATGCGCTGGAAAACACTATTTCCAGAGTGACCAATGACCTGGACAGCCATTGTGGTTTTCAAACGTGGATGGCTATGAGAACCAGGCATTTGTACATCTGCCAAATGGAGACCGGTGTCACAATGCTTCAGTGTACTCGCAAAGAAGCACTTCCTCTTGATCGAGGAGGGCAACAATGTAAACTCACTCAGGGGTAATGACCTCCAAACTTATAGATTTTCCTGCAATTCTCAACTGGCAATGACCCTGGACCTTAGGCATGGGTTAAGATCAGTTAGGGACAATCTATCAAATAGAACAGAAACAAAACAGAAAGACATGTTGGAACAGTTGCTTTATGAAATTTATGACGCAGGCAGTCGTCAAGCGGAGATGGTGGCGTGAACTCAAACTCAGGGGAACCAAGAAAGTTTCCAAAGGTCTGAAAAGCAAAAACAGTTGGCAGAGATCATCTACAGGTCAAAGAACAACTAATCATATGGCTTAGACCATTATACTGGTTCTGTAAAATATTGGTCTCAGAAGTCATGTGGACCAATTTGATGGTGCTTTTATTTTAGATAAGGTCATTTCAGGAGAGAACAGTTTCTGTTTATAGACTACCATACAAAAGTTTGGGGTTAATAAGATTTTTTTTTTTTGAAGCTCACCAAGGCTGCATTTATTTGATTAAAAATACAGGGGGGGGGGGAATAATTATTATAAATATACGTATAAAATTATTACACTTTAAAATAACAATTTTCTATTTTAGATTTTAAAATATTATTTATTCCTGTGATGGCAAAGCTGAATTTCCAGCAGACATTCTTCATACTCCAGTCTTCAGTGTCACATGATCCTTCAGAAATCATTCTAATATGCTAATCTGCTGATCAAGAAGCATTTCTTATTATTAATATCAATGTTGATATTATTAAAACAGTTGAGCTTCTTAATGTATTTTTGTAGAAAGTGTGATACATCTTTTTCAGGGTGCTTTAATGAAGTTCAAAATAAAATTAATTTGAAATGTTGTCTGTTGTTTTTATCAATTTAATGCATCCTTGCTAAATAAAAATGTTAATTTACTGAACTTAAACTTTTCAACAGTATGGTATATTTATGTTTCATGGAAAAGAGGAGCTTGGAAATTCTGTGAAACATTTCCTTTACCGTCCCAGGAAGAAAAGAAAAAAAAAGTCTCGCAACAGCATGACTTTGAATAAATAATAAGAGAATTTTCATTTTCATTGAACTATTCCTTCAAAGATCAAGCATACTGCAAATAATATTAATAATCACCACACATGACCCCTAAATATAAAGAGAAAAAACAGGTCTGACTCAAGGTGTCTTTCCATCTCCAGAATTCCAAAGCTAAACCTTCGCTTCCTTCTGCCGTAGAGACAGGTAGTCCTGGTCCTCACATCAGACATTTATCAACATGTCAGTGTGGGTTACGAGGCCAGGAGCCAAGGCTCCTCTGGCCCCAGATTACTCTTCCGTATGGGATTGAGCCAGAGCATTAGGCCTGCACCACAGCGCTCCACAAAGACACATCAGTGCAGGGGAAAAGGCAACAACAAAGAGCTCTCACTATGGACTGGCATTACAAACGTCTCCACGGACAGTCTGTACCCTAAACTGGAGCAGTAACAGATATTTATTCACAAACTGAAAGGTCTTTTACTCCTGCTTTTGAAAAGAGCTCAACACAGCGCGCATGTGCCTTAGTGACACAATACACGCATCTGACAGCCATGAGATGAGCAGAGGAGTCCGTAAATAAATGCTAAACAAGCATGACCAGACATTTAATCTAGTTTTAATGCATGTTCACATACACTCACAGATTGGCATTACATTGGACTGGCTGCTCAAACCACAAAAGCAACAAATGAACCAATTATTAGGCATTCGTTAGGTAATGATATATCAATATCACCATATTAGAATTTCCAGCTTTTGTAACTCAAAGAAAACAACTCTACAATTGAAACAAAGAGAGATAAACAGCAAAAGAACGACATTTCTGCATAACCAGCCATCTGAAGTGTAAAAACGACATAATTACATTCATAAATATCACACAAGACATTTAGACAGTTAAGTCAATGTGTGATGCTGCCCTACATTTCCATTCTGAGCACACGCATCTATAATAAGCAAGAGCAGAGAAAGAGAAACCACCAGAACAATGTTATCTCTATTTCATTAACTACTTCCAAATGAAAAATCTCTCTTTACAGCTTATGAGCATTACTGTTTGAGCAAACAATTTGGCTAAAGTCCCACATATTGTTTCTTAAATAAGCTCACTTGGATTTGTTTGGGATCACGGTGAACGTCCCCATAGGAGAAGCCATTTACACATCCAGAGCAAACCTCTAAAGTAACATGAAGGCTAAACCAAGTGGGTCTTTAGATGTCCCATATGGTTACCTTAAGGGTCTTCAAATGTTACAAGTGCCACAAGATGAATCTATCTAGCACCCATCCATCTGCAGCATCCATGGGCGTGTTACGTAAGATCATCTAATTAACTAAGAGTAAAAGTTTGCATGATTCCCACTTGCTTTAGGTTAATAGTTCATAACAGGCAAACATTAAAAAGTATAGCGCATTCATTTTGAGCAAATAATCTTAAAAATATTTAATTAAAAACCAAAAAAAGGGTGTGAGTTGCTATCACCAGCAGAGGGAGCATGGGTAATCCATTAGAAATACTGAAAAATTTGAAAAAGGTAAATGCAATCTGAGGTTGGCATGGCACCTCTGGGATTTTTGGGGCACATGAATTGCTTTGTCTTTGTCCAAATTATGAACTAAAACCAACCGGAATATGATTCAACCTCAATCCTCAAACTCAACCACAACTAAGGCTGTGTCTGAAAACCTAATGAGCTACCTATATTTTTAAGCACTGAAGGCACATCTAGTGCCCCAAAAAGCTGCATATGCACCTATGATGCCCAAGTATGCAGTCTAAATAGGCAGCATATGGTTTCAAGACACAGCCATAAAGAGATAGTTCATCCAAAAATCCGTCATCATTTACACACCCTCATGTCATCCCAAACCTGTGTGGCTAGAAAGATCTCAATCACCATTCACTTTCATTTCGTCTTTTATTGCATACAGTGAAAGTGACTAAGGCCGCCAGTCACTAACATTCTGTCCAAAATCGCCACAGACAAAAAAACAATTAAAGTCAAAGAGGTTTAGGTAAGCAAATGATGACAGAATTCCTTTTGGGGTGAACTAACCCCCTGTAGTGACCTCGGGATAGCCTACTCTCTGGAGAACAAAAGCAGCTTTTCAGACTGTTGATGAATTTCATTCCTCACGCAGAACAAAAAAATGCTAAGAAAGTAAAAACTGGACGTTCCCTTTCATTCTCCATAAAGCATTCCTGCACAATGATTAGTCACCATAACACTGCAGTGTGTATTAGTTAGTCTAAATCACGCCAAACCATTACAACATACATTGTACACTACAGCATCAATAGAACAACAAGTCACATAACAGTGAAACGAGAAATTAGTAAGTGCAAATCCAAGAAGTAACTACTAATTTAACAATCATGCCTTATCTGTATACATACTGCCTGTATGCTTCATATCCACTTTCGTTTCGTATATTAGCTAAATAGATCCATATAATATATTATATATGATATGAGCATGCAGAATACAAAGCAATCGATTATAAAACTGTGATATTTTGTAATGATAAGAATAAACATTAAATGAAGAGACAGCAGTACACAATGAAACAGGGTGGTTGGCGGTTTCTAATACCTTTCGGTCAAAATCCACAAAAAACCCTGGACGAATTCAACAACTTACTGATAGCATATCAATCTAAGATTTCATAAATAATACTAATTTAACAAATGTATCCTCTCTCGACACAAGTAACAGATTGGTAACCCGACGGTCTCTCTGCGGAGAGAGTGAATAATGTTAGTCAATTATGTGCAGGTCTGACATTAATTTCACCCTCGTAAGGCTAGATCTTACCTTCGTATACAGGGGCCATCGGTGCAAGGGTTTCTGTTATTCATGGCAAAAAATGAAGCGACAGCACTGTTCACAACTCAATAAAAATCTGCCATCTTGAGCGGCGGACAGAATCGCTGCGGTCTCCTGCATTACTAACCCAGTTCATCAGGGAGAGAAGAAGGACTAAAGAATGAAAAATCACATCCAGAATTTCAATTTGAAGATCGGCCCGGGGTGCGTGAGGGGAAAAAAGGATGTCTGCAACTTAACTCCACGGGTATCGATAGTGTTTTGGCTCTAAAAAGAGCCAAATTGCAGGTCTTGGCTTCAGCTGGTGATCATGTCTGTGGAGTGAGTGCCTGCAAAAGTTGCAATGAGAGGAACGAGCGAGCGAACGGAGCGACTTTGCGTTGTAATCAAACGACGAGGCGGTCGATCAGGTTGAACAGGGCCTTTAAATCAAACGACGATCTACTCGATCGGGCTCAGCACTGAGCTGAAAACAGCTAGTTCTGTCAAAGTACTTTTGATATTACATTTATCGCTCCCCTTACTGCGATGATACCATGGTATAATGATGGTAGTATAGTGGTACTTTAATATACACTTAATTAATGGAACAATATGGTTTATGTATCCAAGGTATTTCAAAGATTACTATTATGGAATGACAAAAATACTAGTATTCCCATAATGCCATGCCCAGAACATTTGAGTTTTTACACTACATACAATAATAAATAAATCATAAGGAATATTTTAAAGTTGAAAGATACTAGCGTTCCAATCTTTCTCCATTTGTATTATTTATTATAGTGACAATAACGTTGATTTAAAAAACGGTACGATTTTATTATTGCATTCAAATATCGATCGTATCTATTGTTTTTTTTGTCACAGGTTGGATGTTTCTGTCGACTATGAATTGTGTGGCTGCTCAGTGACTTCACTGGATTTGCACAGGATGAAGTCCATCACATTTACAGAGATTGAGCCAGAATCTCTTATAGCCTACCTTTATTTGCTCTTGCAACTACTTTCAATGTTTATGGAATTAGATATCCCTTTTTAATACATTGGGCATTTCATAAATTAATTTGATTAGACTGTAACACTGTTTGTTAATTGTTAATTTTGTATAAAGTAAAAATATATATATATATAATTTTATATAAAACAAAAATTAAATAAAAAGGGATTACAGCGATTTATCCAGCTGTGAGTAATGTTATCCAGTACTAAACATATTAAAATAGTGATCTTCATGTGTTCATGCACCGTTTCTACATAAAGTAATGTTTTATAATTCAGGAAAACCAAGGAATATATGTAGCAAACATATAAACTTTAACTGTATATTTTAAAAAATACATTAAATAAAACGCTATAAAATAATTCATGTTATAATTATGTTATTACTGTATTCAAATAAAGAACATTTATTGTGTGTGGTCGCCTAGCCATCATTGTAAACTACAAGTACCACAAAGCATTGCGTGGGGAATTTTTTTTTTCAGCCGCATAAAAACTACATTTTCCAGAACGCCTCAGAGTGTCGTTGCAAGCGGTTGTTGTCAAACACGGGGTAAGCGCATTGCTTATATCATTTACTATCGTGATCATCTAAACCTTTCATAACACTGTAACCCAGATTTAGCAACTCAAGCAACAGCAAACATTATTAGCAGAGTGCATTTTCGCTGCTCGGTCATTTTATTACGTAATCTGTCGTACGGATTCTATTACAAAACGATAGGGGGAAGGTGACACAAGAGAGTGCATCGAAAGTATTGAACTTATTCTTCATATTTCTGTTGGTAAAACTGTAACACAATGTTGTCGGTAAATTCTAAACAGTTTTACCTTGAATTTCGTAGGAGTTTCACGATTACATAGTGTACACAGATGTACCAGAATTAATTAATTACCAAATCGAATTGTTGTAGAATGACTTACAAGAAGTCATATTTGAAAATAAATGAAATAAAATGGAAATAATGTGTTTGTTTATTTGTTTACATTATTATTGATTGGTTTGTTTGGTTGATTATGTGACATACTTTTCACTTTATGTTAATATATACTTTGAGGTGATTATTATTTATTTATAGCTCTGATCTTTACTTTATAAACAAGTAAGCATGTAATATTTGTCGAAACTCACATTCTGCTTTATGAATTCAAGTATAAGAATCACTGAGAATCATGCATAGTGTCACATTAGCCTGTCTGTTAAAAGTTTATCTGGCATTATTGTGAAATTGTGATTGGCCCTTTTGCACACAGGTTGATGTCCTTACATGATCTCAGACTATTGGTCTAACAGTTATTGATAATATAACAGACAGCTGACTGTTACAAATATCCAGATGTGTGCAGCGCATTTAATGGAGGACTGTTTACTGATCCTGGTAGAGTAATGTTTATAATGGGTTTTCATGTTTTTATCTCGTCGCCCCGGCCGGACAAGGCATCAACAGTATGGTGAGGGGCGTAACATTTCCGTCACACGCTTGAGGTATTCGGCCAATCACAACGCACTGGATAGCTGGCCAATCACAGCACACCTCGCTTTTTCAGACCGATGAGCTTTGTAAAAATCAACGCATTTCAAAAAGGCGGGGCATAGAGGAGAAACAATAATGTAGAGTATGTGGAAAATAATGTGTTTTTTTTACTTTAAACCGCATAAACACATTTCATTACACCAAATACACAAAATCATGTTCTTTTTAGCAGCATATGACTCCTTTAAACACTAATAATGTGGGTGAGGTGAATGGATCAAGTGTTACAGGGTAGTGTTTAGATCCTCATGAAGGATATCATTCTGTTTAAATTGATTTTTCCTTTCCTTTAGATATTGCATGGGTCACTTTTTCAATATATTGTAAGTCTATGGGATTTCTTTGCCCATTTTTTTTTCACTAGTTAGATGTATTGTTACGACAAAACTTGTTTTGTTTATTTGTTGTTTGTTTTACACTGTAATTTTTTTGCACCAAAAGTTAATTTGAACTGTAGGGAAAAAAAGTCAGACTAAAGTTGTTTTTCAGTTGTTTGTTTAGGTTTTTAATTCTTAAATTTTAAATTCCACTGGTGCATTATTACAATAAACTATGTTGCTCGATGCATTTTAGCAACGTAATTCACATATATCCCATTTTAAGTGTTTCTTTTTGTGTTCTCTTTGGAGTGACTTTATGTGTTCATCATCAAGTGCCAAAATTAATGGATGCATGTAAAATTGTCATTATTTTGGGTAATACTTTACAATAAAGTCCCATTTAGGGGTGTGACGAGATCTCGTGGATCTGACTGGTCTCGCGAGACCTTTCAGATATATTTGCATTACACTGGCTAGTTCACAAGTGGTGGTATGTGAGATATTTTATGTTCACATCAGGCAAGTGGCCGCATGATAAGTGGGAAAATTACGCAGTGTAGTCTTTATCCAGTCATAAAAACAGAATTCACAGTTTAACGCGGAATGTCACGGAATTTGTCAAATTTTGAATGAATCAAAAGTAGGTCATTACACTTAAATCAAATCACGATATGGACTAGTATCTGTAAACATTAGGCCGCAAAAGTCGATTTAAATATGAATCCTGCATGTTAGGCCTGTCTCTGTTAATGAATGGCGCAGACGCGTGGTTTCGTTTACTACACACATTCTGAAGTGCGCGTGACACTCGTGGTGATTTCAGCGTCTGCCGTCTCACTAAATAAGGACGTAAACACACGAACAACATCTCCAGAACTGCTCTAAGAGTCACTTCATGAGCATTTTAGCATTTGATTTGAGTAAAACTAGCGTCATATCTCATACACAGAACTGTAAAGGTATTCACGGCAACCCGTCAAAATAAAAGTCCGGTTTGATTGGAAGACATTGTGCCTAAAACTATTTTTCAGTAGAATGTACATAACCTACTACTACTACTACTACTAAAATGAAACAAATATAATTTAAGGAATAATCGCACAAAACATTTCTTCCATGTTTTAATATTAATAGTAAATCCCCTTTGTTTGCCAAAAAATCTTGTTTGCTTAATTTTCAATAATTAAAAAGATAAATGATCAATTAAATTAATGTTTTATGCCTTCATATGATAACCAGAAAAATGTGAATACACAACACAGAATTTCTGAGGGGAAAAAAATTCATAAGGCTACTTTAAGAAAAAATAATAATAAATTAAGTTGTTTTATGCATTCAAATAATTAGACATGCTAAAACACAGAATTTGGTAACAATTAATTAAATTAAATTAATTAATTAAAATAGATGTTTAATTTCATAGAGTACAAGGTGATTTCAAAATGCACCTACTTTTTTGCATTTTGTGTTTTTCAGTTGAATAAAATACTATTTTCCCCCATATATTTCATCATTGAGGATTTCTTTTAAAAAGTCTAAAAATCTCGTCTCGTCTCATTCTCGTGAACCCAGTCTCGTGTCTCGTATCGTCTTGTGGGATAAGGGTCTCACACTGCTAGTCCCATTAGTTACCGTTAATGCAATAACTAACGTTAATTAAAAATGAGCGATATATTTGCTACAGTATTTATCTGTGTTAACATTACTTACTAAAAATACAACTGTTCATTGTTAGTTCATCTTAGCTCAGGTCAATTAATAATAAGTTGAAATGTTGAAATTAATATTAACTTAGCTTAATAAATGGTATAGAAGCATTTTTCATTGTTAGTTTATGTTAACTAATTAGTTAAATAATGAACTAATATTAACAAATGGAACCTTATTACAAAGCATTACCTTTTTTTCACGAAAGACGGTTAATAAATAGCTTTTATTGATATTATATTTTAATTTACTTATCTTGTTTTATTAAGACCTGATGAGTTATATTGTGATGTTACAGTGTGTAGATAACATACATTGAACTCCAAGTGCATTTCATTTGTCAGCGTCTCCTCTCTGTGTGCAGAAAGCCAGCGGTGGGAGTGACGGGTCTCATCATGCAGCCGTTAGTCGACATTCTGAAATGGTTTGGAGTCAAGGCAAGTGGATGGTCTGTGTCTGTGTGCCTTTTTCTGCTGTTCTTCAGCCTCCTTTACTGGTGAGTAAAACAATTTCATCATGAGGTTTCAATTGCAACACAAACACTGTTATTAACAGATTGCAATGGCAGATTTTTCATGACCGATGTTTCTAATAGCGTAATGGGAAGTTACCACTGTGAGATCCAAACAGCTCAGGCTTGTTTTCCTCAGGAGAAGGATGGCACGATCTAATCAAATTTCAATCACACATGTCTCCACACTTATCTTTTAAATGTCTTCACGTTTGAATGCAGACAGCGTCCGGATTTGGTTCCCCTTTTTAAAGTCATGCGAGGGCAAGGCTGAAAGAATTTCATAGTTTCTTGAGCACAAGCCTCAGGATTGTAACTGTAGCAATAGTTAAGACAGGAGTAAATCCTTAAGAGCCAGTGTTGGGGGTAACGCATTACAAGTAACGCAAGTTACGTAATCTGATTACTTTTTTCAAGTAACTAGTAAAGTAACGCATTACTTTTTATTTTACTAGAGAATATCCGAGTTACTTTTTCAAATAAGTAACGCAAGTTACTTTTTTTTCCAATTTATTAACTGACAGCTCTCCTGTCCCCATGCTGAGAGAAATCAGAAGATGTTACTGTAGTTCTGAAATAAATATGAATATGCATTCATTCATCTCACTCACAAAAAAAAAACACAGATTCAGTATTCCTCAAAATGAACTTGCAATAATTAAATGTTAAACAACACAAATATCCTTTATGTATTTAATCACATTCTATTAACCAATGTCTTTGCTTCTGACCTTCGATGATCCAGTTCAACCGTACTAACAAGCAAAAATTACTCTAGACAAACACTTTTTTTATTGCTGAATTGTGTTGAAATTTCTTCTTCTGCATTCTACTGTATGGACGTAAATTTACTTTCCTTTCAGCCTGAGGCTTATTCATTTCACTTTTGGTGTGAAAAGGCTTTTATATTTGCCAAAAATATAACTTAAAAAAACAAACAAACAAGCAAGCCCTGTCCAGATTTAAAAAGTAACGCAAAATTAACATAACGCATTACTTTCCATAAAAAGTAACTAAGTACCGTAATTAGTTTTTATGGAGTAACGCAATATTGTAATGCATTACTTTTAAAAGTAACTTTCCCCAACACTGTTAAGAGCTGATACAAATCTTGCAAGATCAAGTTATAAAATATTTTTTAAATATCTAGATGTAAATGATGTAGTCAAAAAAACAAAATTAAAGTGAACTGAATTAAATGAATAGTTAACCCAAAAATGAAAAGTTCTAAAACCGTTTATTTTGATGTGAGTGGACAACAGGGGATGGACTTAAACACTGGAGGAAGTGTTATGTATGATAATATAATAATAATAATATGTATTACTGATTACTGAAATTAAAATGCCTTAATGATGGATTCGTTTCGTACAAACATGCAGCTTTCCGCTTCACAAAACGTTAATTGATGGACTCAAGTTGTGTGGATTACTTGTGGATTATTGAGATGTTTTTATCAGCTGTTTAGACTCTCATTCTGACGGCACCCATTCACTGCAGAGCAAGTGATGTAATGCTAAATTTCTCCAAATCTGTTCAGATGATGTTATCTACATCTTAGATGGCCTGAGGGTGAGTAAATTGTCAGTATTTTTTTATGAACTATTCGTTTAAATTGCATAAAACATAGGATAATCATAATGTGACAGAATGTCCCATGCATTTTTGTCGGTTCCCGACTAAATTTGTCCTTTTATTGTAAGACATTGACAAATGTATGAAAAAAGAAAAAAAAAACTGAATCCAGTCACTTGTAGTATAATGCATTTTTCCCCCCCTGTAGCATTCAGCAGCATTTTATAGAGAGTGGCATGATTCTGTAAGACAGCAGTGGCCTCAAACAAAAGTGCTTAGCATTTAAATAAAGGATTAAACACTGCTCTTACAATGCAGTGACTCAGGCTTGTGAGAAGCTGATTAGAGTTGCAGGTCTCTATTAAGGTTATATTTAGTTTTCCGTATCAGAACTGGAGTTGGAATCAGTGAATTTAATTACAGCCTTTATTACAGGGCTTAGTCACACCCTTCCTTCTGAAACATTTATATTGTCACCTTTAACAGAGAAAGAGCACTGAAAAAAGACATTCTCATGTTGTCCATAGCAACAGAAGTGCTTGCAGGACATGGGGTTAATTAATGTTTAAGAAGAACTTAAGCCAGTCTAAAAAGATACGTAATGTCTTTCCTTCCAGTCAAATGCAGTGGCGGCTTGTGGGTTTTAAAATAGAGGAGGCACACTAATTGTATTGGTCTGGGATCCCTGCCGATTATTATTATTATTTGCTTAACCACTTTAAAATGGCTTTTTGGTTGCTTTTAGTCAGAAAACGTAAAGAAAACGACATACATACAGCAAGATAGCATAATTTCACTTACCTGGCCTATCACTTGAAGCAAACATCCATCCCTTCTTATAAGTCTGTGTTAAAAGAGAGCTGCCTGTTGCGCCATTTAATTAAGCCGACTGCTGTAGCCTATATCCAGCTTAGGCTGTTTTCCCTTTTTTAAATTTGTATATATACTGTTTGAATGACAGCTTGGTAAATCTGTTGGCAATCAAATATTCAATATCGCTACTCATCATAAGTACTTGGTACATTATCAGCGCAGCGGCAGACGTTCAAACTAATATCACGTAATTTACGTCTCTTTGATGATTGGTTGATATCAGAAGGGAGGCTAGCCTCCCTTGCGAGGGTTCTTTTCTCAACACTCCTCAGCGCTGAAAGTGATCACTTGATGGTGATTGGCTAATATTTGTTACCAACGGAGGCACGAGAGCTCACCTCTCCCCCGGCCTCCCCCTACCCTTCTCTATCATTAGCGGTTGCAATTACATCAGCAGATTCGGCACATTCGCGATAGAAAAGTGGCGCTTTCACGTTATGGTATTACAACTGTGAAATTACAAACAAAATGTACACATTCTGAGACATGAACTGAAATGAATTGTGAATTTTATTAACATTAAATCGTCCTCCTCCCATTTTCACCACAAAATTATGGGGAAGCTGTGCCTCCCCTGCCTCCCCCGACGAGCCGCCACTGGTCAAATGCTAAGGTATTCTTATTATTTTACATCCATTGTGATGTTTACATAATGGTGACAATTCTGTAGCATCACTGCTTTGTTTAGTGGTGCCATGACCTGTGGTGTCTTATATTGCATTACTTTTTTTAAGTCAACTGCAGCTACTTCATTTAAGGTAAAATACTTCAAGTGTTTTATTACTCGAATATTTTTTTCTCAAGGTTATCTAAAAAATTCAATTATAGGTTATATAAGGTTTTCTATTAAATTATAATTATTGCAGAATACATAGAGGAATATTAAAGAGAATTTTTGTAATGTGTTTGATGTTGACATTAAGATATTGACATTCAATCTGCTATATTTTTAAATTCTATTTATCTATAAATTACAAATATAATTTTAATACAGTGTGTGTATATATGTAATTACTATATGATTATTATTATATAATATATTAATGTATCTATTTAAAATATTTAAATTAATTAATAAATAAATTTATTGTTAATACATTTTGATAACAGCATTGCGAACATTATTAAAAATAAACTGGCTAATAATATTTCATCTGACTTCTTGAGTTTGAACTTCAACATTTTCTGAAGGTTAAGGACCTTTTTTTTCCACTGTGTATTTGTTTACAAAGAAAAATAATAAGAGAAAAAGTATGAGGGCCTTTGTTGCACCCTAGTTGTAAGTGACATAACATTAAGAAAGGTAAAAGATTTAAGAATATGCTAGACATTAAGGAGATTTAATAAATATAAGAAAGAATCAAATAGTGATCAGCTGCTTTTTCCCCTCCATGGGGTACAAATGCTGGTCCTGTTATTTAACTTTTAGCAGTCTTACACACACACACACGCACATTTTTGTTTCAGAACAAGTAAATTCCTGTCTGTTGGCAAAGGCACGACTGTCATTCACAGTGGACTTAAAGAGGTTATAGTTATGTAAGGGCTCAGTCATTCTGTCACCGTGCAAATGGAGATTTATATCAGGGGATGAAACCTTTGTGCACAGGTCTGCTTTGACAAAGAGGTTTTTAAAAAAATCTGGATTTCGAGGAGGGCATATCAATAAGCATTTTGGGTCAGGCCCAAGGCAGAAATAAGCCATATTAGAAGATTAGTCCCTGATTTGAGACTTGACTGCACTGTTAAATATCAGCCTTGTTTCCTTGAGACACTGCTTGTCAAACACACAAACTTAAAATATGAAAACACAGTGTAATGGAGCAAAACTTTCTAATCAATAGAGGAGCCAAGTCTTTCCTCTGAGGTCATCAATGTGTAAAGGAAAACACTATTTATTTGCGTCGAACTTGCAATTGATATGGTAAATTTGCTGCAATGCAGCAAAATATGGCTAAATGTGCTTGGCAAACCACTGTATATTTGCAAAGGAACCTCCTTAACTACTCCAGCACATTTCTGTTTCCTTTAGACAGAGAATTGATCTTCAGTGCGAAAGGTTATAGCTTATATAAGAGGCCAGCTTGGACCAGTAGATTGAAGGGTTTTACAATGACAGGGCCTTCAGAGTGTTTGCAGTTGCCAGAATGTGAGGAAAACATGATCAGCAGTGAGCTGAACTTCTTCTGAACTCTGTCCCCTTCTGGCTCATTACGTATAAAGGCCTGATGAAGGGGACTGGAGACAGCCACGGCATCACCTACTGGCAAATGAAGCTGTTTGGTTCAGCCCTCTACGTTTCAGTGTTACTTGCTGGACTTTGACATTGCAAAAAAGGTTATTTGGGTAGCTTGACAACATGAGCAGCTGAACGTCTGTTGTTCTGTAAATTGGAAGCCAAGATAATCATATCTAAATTTGGCCAGTTTATCAGCTAATGGCCTGTGTGGGAACACTGAGAAAGCAGCGTGTACTTGCGTTTTGTTATGAATAATTTTCTGATTCATAAAAGTGAAATCCAGAAACATTCGAGTTACATATGTATAACCTGTATCTGATTGTGTAGAAGTCTTCATGCAAGATATACCTACCTACCTACCTACCATACCATACCATACCATACCATACCGGTTATCAGTCTATTTGAGAGATTTGTTGTTTATTTATTGGTCGATTTTCGATTTGGGCATTTCTCCTGTTTTTACATTTAAGTTAAATTTGCCCTCATATAATGCTCATTTAAGTTAAAAACAAATAATTTAATAATGTATAACAATGTAGAAATCTAAAAAATTAATCAGTTTTTTCATACTGTATTCTGTGATGCCTAAATTCACATGTAGCATTCAACATGTTTGAATTTTAATTACTGGCCAAAACATGCAAGAAATTCTGTCTCATTGTTATCGGCCAGAATTGTAATATTGGTTAAAATATAGAGAGTTTATAAACCTCTGAAATTAAAAATTTTTGCAATAAACTAGAGAGAGTGGGGTAAGATGCGTCTTAAAATTTTTTATATTTAGTGTATGGGACTATTAGGCTGTGTTAAGTTGCCTCCAAATGCATTAAATACTATTATAAATGCTATTATAAAATGTTAAAACATCTTAAGCTTTTATTAAAAAAATTATTCTTAAATAAAAAAAGTATTATTTTATTTATTAATAATATTATTAATTGTTATTCAATTATTATTATTATATTTAACATTTTATTATATTTAAATATGCTGAATGTTAAACCTTTTCCTCTCTGGTTTAAAAAAATTGCAATTAATACGCAGCAAAATATTACTTTTAGAATTACACCTTTTCTTTACATGTCCCTGTCTTATAGATTCCTGCTCTTTTATTTCATTTAATAACAGACTTCCTGAAATATAATTAGATGTATTAGTTTGACCTCTATCTCATTTCTCCTTGCTTAAAGGACAACTTAAGTAAAAAGTGACACAGCTTACCCCACTCTTCCCTATGTAAAGGTTAATGCACTCATTACTATTCATAATCTTCTGTTGTTCCTGTCTTCATTACATTCAAAATGAGTCTCCTTCCTCATAAAGATTGTGAATTCCCCCTTCTGTGAAACCAGAGAAGTTTGTTTTCCTCTCTCATTGAAAGCTTGCTAATCCCTCTCACTTAACACACTGTGAATATAGGGGCCTTGTGATCATGACCGAATCTCTCCACTGGCAAGGCTGAGTGGAGAAGATGACATATTCTAATAGATCCTCTCATAAAATTTAAGAGACCGAGTAAAGTGTGAACCCATCTGTCACCCTTTGGACTGACTGCATAAACAACGGGCACAACTTCAGAAAGGTCACGCACTTGCAGTAGATGTGTGACATCTGCTGTGATATCATATGGACTCTTTTTTTGCTTCACTTTATCTCTCTTCCATAAGAAGAGCTCTTTTGGATTCATTGCAGGAGTCTATTAAAACTCTTAATCCTCATGCATGACATTATTAAAGTATTTAAACAGATGATGCAGGCAGCCTGAGATGTTAGGTTATGATTCACATAGAATTAAAAATCACCCCATGTGATCTGTATTTAATTTTGAATTGAATCGAGAGCTTAGCTGTGGTATTGTTGTCACAGTTTGGGCTGGTAACTGAAAGGTTGCTGGTTTTATTCCCACAAGAATAAAGCGAACACCATTGTGCCCTTGAGGAAGACACTCAAACCCAGGTGCTCCAAGGAGATAGTCTCTGCAAAAACATCATGGCACTGTTCAGTGGTGATATTGAGTGAAAGTCATGTAAATGGATTCCACTGACCCTGGTGTGGCACTTTTCTGGAGATTCTGTCCTAGGTTTATAAAACAAAGAGTTCTGGTTCTAGTTAATGATTGGTCAATACAAGGTTCAATGTCAGGGACTATATCTTGTAGAAGGAAACTAAAAGGAATAGTACACCCAAAAATCAAAATTAGCTAAAAATACTCACCCTCAGGCCATCCAAGGTGCAAGTGAGTTTGTTTCTTCATCAGAACAGATTTGGAGAAATTTAACATGACATCACTTGATCACCTGTGGATCCTCTGCAGTGAATGGGTGCCATCAGAATGAGAGTCCAAACAGCTGATAAAAACATCGCAATAATCCACAAGTAATCCATGTGACTTCAGTACATCAATTAACATCTTGTGATGTGAAAAGCTGCAGCCATCATTTGGACGTTTTTCAAACCGTTGCTTCCAGCTAAAATTTATGATGTGACGGGACAAGAGGGGAAGGACTTTTTCACTGGAGGAAGCATTATGGATTATGGACTCATAATTTGGCCAGTAGTGATGGTTTAACGTTAAAATGCCTTAATGATGGATTTGTTTACTATAAACATGCTTCTTTTTACTTCAAAAGATGTTAATTGATGGACTAGAGTCGTGTGATCTACTTGTGGATTATTGTGATGTTTTTATCAACTGTTCGGACTCTCATTCTGACGGCACCCATTCACTGCAGAGAAACCGTTTTCAGCAGATTTTCATTTTTGGGTGAACTATTCCTTTATACCTATTGGGACTTATTAGTTAGGTTTCCACTACACAAGTTGACTCATGGTAGTTTTATGTTAAACTGTTCAGGACACAAATTAACATTTTATTATTCCAATCAATGGAGTCCAAATGTTTCATTATCTCAAAATTGTTTTGAGTTCAATATGGCACTCAAAGCGGTGTTATATTGTGAATATATTCACAGCTGAAGGAGCTAAGTGTCATGCCTTACAACAGCCTTTAACTCATAATGTAGCATAGCCTATTGTACTTTATTCCCTCAGTATAGCACATTTAAAGGGTTAGTTCACCCAAAAATGAAAATTAGGCTGAGTTTTACTCACCCCCGAGGCATCCTAGGTGTATATGACTTTCTTCTTTCAGACGAATCCAGTCGGAGTTATATTAAAAATTGTCTTTGATCTTTCAAGCTGTTTAATGCCACTCAGCGGGTGTTGCATTGCTTCAGTCCAAAAGAACTTAAATAAAAATCGCCCATCCAAAAAGAAAAAAAAGTCTCACACGGCTCCAGGGGGTTAACCAAAGGCCTTCTGTAGCGAATCGATGCGTTTTTGTAAGAAAAATATCCATATTCAAAACGTAATAATCACTTGAATCTAGCTTGCGCTCACTGTTGTAAACAGAAGCAGTTCCGGGGGAATGATGCATGAGGTCGGCTTTGCGCATGCGGCGCTCAGAAGTGACGCACGCGGAAATGCAGGGGGGAACAACGATCACGAATTAGAAGTACAAGACGAGGATTTGTAAAGAAGAATGTCAGAGGATTTCGATATAAGCCAAGAGGAGACTGGTTTTCCTTTGCTTCCTTTGATCCTGTAAACAAACGTTGGTTTTCACGAGAATCACCAGCGCATGCGCAACGCTGACCTCATACGTCATGCTCCCGGGACGGCTTCTGTGTACAACTGTTGGCGCAAGCTACATTAAAGTGATTATTACGTTTTGAATATGGATATTTTTCTAACAAAAACGCATCGATTCGCTACAGAAGGCCTTTGTTCACCCCCCGGAGCCATGCGAGACACTTTTTTTTATTTTTATGGATGGGTGATTTTTATTTATTTAAGTTCTTTTGGACTGAAGCAATGCAACACCCATTGAGGGTGTTGGGTGTTGCTAGTTCCTTCCTGCAACAAGCATTGAGAAGAGTGGCATTAAACAGCTTGAAAGATCAAAGGCAACTTTTTATATAACTCCGACTTGATTCGTCTGAAAGAAGAAAGTCATATACACCTAGGATGCCTCGGGGGTGAGTAAAAAGCAGCCTAATTTTCATTTTTGGGTGAACTAACCCTTTAAGAACATGTGGTGCTCCGTGCGCGTTTGCTTGGACTAAAATTCCTCATACATAACTGCTAGTTCCTTTCTTTACCCTCACTGTAGCGAAATCCCACAGTGCTAGATTGTCTGTTCCCTCTGGGTCCCCAGTAGTCCAATCTAAGTGACTATCTTTGTCCTCCAATGTGAAAGTAGAGGCTGCACGCCGACCATTCAATGCTGATTGCATCAAGCTGTGGACAGCTGACTTGGCAGCGAGGCACTTGCACACACTGTTTGACTTTCTTTGTCATTGGCCAGCCTGTGGAATAGTTATTGTTTAATTGAGGGCCATTGGACAGCTCATCCATCACAGATGTTAATCATATCAAACGTTCGCACCTCCCCGAGAAGCTGCTACGCTCCTCCGTTTCCACGGTGACGGGCACCTAATAAATCTAAATATGGTAATCCACTCTAATTTCACCCAGATCCACCCTCCGCTGTAAATGAGCTCGTCGCCACTCGCCGTGCAAGACTGCCACTAAGATAGCCCAGCTAATATGGAAATAGAGTACCCTAGCACACACCATTAAAGTCTGTAACAATGTAACACCATGTAAAGTCTGTAAATTGTCTTGACACCTCATGCTGGAGAATGTGCAGAGGGAGAGTTATATGTAGATTAAATCTCAAATTTCAAATTGCACAATTGTTATTCGATTATGAAGTGACGAAAGTCAGCAGTCGCTTTCGCCAGGCTCTTGCTGTAGTTTGTGGCACATTATAAAAGCACCAGAAAGCAACTGACAAGCCCTCCTGCAGCTTGCATTAATTCACTGTCATTATGATATGATTTGACATTATATCATCTTTCCATAGTTCCTAAAATTTATTTTTCTTTCTACCTGTGGAGTATTATGGGATTAATTAAGTACAAGTGGTGTCTTGGAGACGACCCTTATAAGAATTAGAGGATAGTCTACCCTGGTCATTAAATTTAAATGATGTTTAAAGTGTAAAATACGCTCAATCTAAAAATTAAAATTATGCCATTATTTACTCGTTCTTGTGTCGTTCTAAACTTGCTTGACTTTCTTCTGTGGAACACAAAAGGAGTGGTTTTGAAGAGTTGTACTGGTCACTCTTCAGTTGCAATTAAAATGAATGGAGATTGAAGCTTTCAAGTGTCAAAAAGGACACAAAGCAAAGTATTATAAACATGGTCCATATGATTTGGGTGCTATATATATATATATATATATATATTTTAGTTTTCTGAAGTGGTATGATAGCTTCATGTGAAAACAGACCAAAACTATAGTCATTGTTCACCTCCAGTGAGCTGTTAACCGACCATACGTGTTAGTGAGTTGTGAACTGGATCAAATCATGAATGAATCATTCAGACAACAGATTCATTAAAAAGGATCAGAGTGAAAGAACAGTTTGTTCACAAACCAAAACTCTGTCATGAACTCAAGGAGAATTAGGGTGGATTTCAAGAATTTCAGTGAATAATGACATGAAAGCCTCATTGTGGATCGAAACTTTCAAGCTTTGAAAATGTTGCAAAATGATCACAAAAGTGGTTAATATAACTTCATGTGCTATATTTTAAGTCTTCCAAAACCATAATGATAGCTTTGTGAGACAAAAACAGACAACAATTTTAGTTGTGACCTCCAGCTGTTAACCAGTCAGATCTATGAGTTGAGAACTGGATCAAATCAAGAATGAATCATTCAGACAAAAGATTTGTTAAAGTTATGAGTCCAAAGAAATTAGTTCGCAAATCAAGGGCAGATTACAGGAATTTCAGTTAATAATGATTTAAAATTCAGTCTGTTCCGTACACAAAGCTATGGCTTCAGAAGGTTTGAAATATAGAGCATGACCACTTTTATGGAACTTTTATTGTGCTTATGTCCTTTTTGAAGCTCATTATTAAAGCCTCACTTCCTTTCCATAGTAATTCCAGGAATCAGTACATTATTCAAAATGTCTCCACAGCAGAAATAAATTTGGGGTTAGAACAACAAAAGGGGGAGTAAATAATGACAATGTCAAATAATGTTTCAAAAATGATAATGACAGAATTTGTGGACGAACTGTTCCTTTAAGCCACTGTCCTTTTACATCACGCTATGATTTTCAGATTGATACAGACTCTTCTCAGCCGTCTTTAACGAGTCAGTGTGGCGAGACATGCCGTAGTCCCTGCTGAGGGCTGGAAATAGCACCATGTTTTTTGTGGAAAGGCTCGGAAGAACGGGATTGGGTCCTGGGGAGGTGTTATGGAACCGGAGGGACTCACATGACTAATGCCGACAAGAGAGATGTCACAGCAGGCCCGTTCACACGTCTATTTCAGCGCCATTTTTCAGCCTATTTTTGGTTATTGTTGTCTCACAGCTGGCTACACGTGTGCACCTGCACACACAATGCACTTCAGCAGTGAGGAGGTGACAGGGCAAGATATACTTCTTTTCAAACAACCTTCTCTCTCTTCGTTTATTCCTTTTTTTCCCCTTTCTCTTCATTTTAAAGAAGCACATTGATGAATGGTTGACGATGGTTGAGCACTGAAATGACACATGAACTCCTTCCTCTGTAACCGGACACGGACTGAAGCTATAATGAGGGAAAAGTGTTTGTGTGTTTAATAAAGGCTGGTATGCTGAATTGCAAGTGCACGTCGCCTAGTGATGAGAGGAATTAGAAGTCATTAAAAAAACCCTCTGAACTCAGTGAGGGGCTTTTAACATGCAGCCATTAGTTTGCATAGCACGACGACACAGGCCGGTAAACAAGAATATCTTACATCAGCTGTGTAGGTTGGTTATCTATTCTACAGGCAGCACTCAACAATCCCTCTGGGTACAGTAACAGCACAAAACTTTGTTAAAATAGATGTCTACATGAATGCATCTCCAGCTGTGCACAAATCAAATGTAAATACGTCGTGTGGTAAATGTTCAATAATAGCTATTTACTGACTGACATAAAAGCTGCACGGTGTTCGTTCGATGATCTACATCAATAGCTGAGAGCAGTATCCATTTGAAAGAGATTTATAAACCCAAATTATAGTGTGCGCAGTGATGTAGGTGGTAATGCCTACAGTATAACACTTAAATGCAAATGTAAAACTGCAATATTGTGAAATATTATTAGAATTCAAAATAGCAGTTTTTTTGTTTTTCATTTTGGGTTTTGTGTTTGTTGTTTTGTTGTGTTGTTTTAAATGTTAATTTATTCTCGTAATGGCAAAGCTGAATTTTCAGCATCATTACTCCAGTCTTCAGTGTCATATGATCCTTCAGAATTCATTCTAATATGCTGATTTCCTGCTCAAGAAACATTTCTTATTTTTTATTAATGTTGAAAACTCTTGTGCTGCTTAATATTTTTGTAGAAACTGTGAAACATTTTATCCAGGATTCTTGATATGTAGTTCAAAGGAAAACCATTTCTTTGAAATATAATGTTTTTTAATAAGTTTTTTTATTAATCAAGGATGCATTAAATTGATTAAAAGTATTCATTTCTAATAATATTTACTGACCCTAAACTTTTGAACGTATACTGTACACTTACCGCTAATGTATGCATGAAAATCCAGGTCGATTTTCATTGTGTGAGCCTCTGAGTCCTGCGTGTGATTGATTATGTGACAGAGGGGAATCTTTGAAATGCATTGCTGTGAGCATGTGTCAAACTGAACACCTCTGTATGAGCCCCTGTGTAGATGAATGACACAGTCTCATTTGTGTTTCTTACTGACATTAAGAGGATTTCAGGCTGAGACCTTTCTATCTTTTAGTGTCTGATTTCAGATATTGGCCTTGGTATTTGTTTTGAGACGATAATAGGAATGCGTTTCATGGTAATTAGTATTGCCACAGTACCAGCAGTTGATCCCAGGGTTATGCAAAATTCAGAATTGAAGAATTGGCTTCCTTTTAATTCATAAGTTGAATGTTGAATTTAATTGGCTACACCCGACAGGAAGTAGAGTTGAAATGACAGGAAGAGGGATTCTAGGAAATTCAATGCAGGTAATTCACTTTTTTTTTTAAATGAAGTATTCTTCCAACACAAAATTCAGTCTATTAAATTTGATTTACTAGTTTTAGTAAATGCTATTACCAACATCTATAATTTCTGTCTAATGTAGCCTATAAATCTTCAAATGTAGTTCCCCCCCACGAAACACTGAAACAAGTCTTTGTCAAGCCAGCATTGACTTTTCTAGCTAAAATTACGTTTTTTCAGAATTCAGTTCATTTTAATTCTGCTTCTGCATAATATTTGCATCCTAAATTCCAATTCAGGAATTCTGAATGTATCAAACCGTGCTAATACCAGTGAAAAGCATCATCATGACATTTAAACATGAATCATTTTACACATTAGATATTATGTACGAATTAATAAATAGTAAAATTTCCTTATTTGATGCTATCTGCAAGACTTTTGGTCAAAAAGGCGCATGTTACTTGTGTTAAGTGGTGCGGTGATGTGAAAAGTTTATTTTAAGAGATCTTCATCATGGCAATGAGATCAGATTCTGTTGAACTCCGCAATGGTTTGTTTAAAGAGCTATGTGCTGAATTTGCTTTTAAATATTTGTTTAAATCATGTGTTTGTATACTGTGTGGTTTAAACTCATTTGGCTTTCTGTCCTGTGTTTGTTGTTAGCTGTGTGTGTCGCTAACCTTGCTGTTGCAGATTGTTTGATGTTGTGCTGGACCGTAGCGCCTCCTCTTCCACAGCTGATCAATTGCAGCGGCTCTCTGCTCTCAGAGATAAATGTGTGGCCTGAGCTCACTACCGCGGCGTGACCGCCAAGCGTCTGATCCAGGTCTGGGTACTGTACAAAACTCCACTGGGGAGCTCATCCTCTGCCCACCACCAGACTGCTTAAGCAGTTCTGGGCATCGCTTTCCCGATGCACACACTCGCTCTGTAGCCCACCCAGGCCCACAGCACCATCAGCAGACTATTGAGTGGAAAGCTGGCAAATCATGGTCCATATGACTGCAGCTACACACGTTAGTGTGCGCGTGAGAGCGACAGAAGGGAGTTGGTGATTTTGTGGCCATGATAAAACTCCTGTCCAAAGGACTAATCCTGCATGAATCGATGCACTTTTATTGGTGCCCATTTTTAATAGGCTCTTACAATAGAAAATAAATCAAATGTGTCATGGGTGATCAAGATAGACACTAGAAGCAGCTCAGAGCAATTATAGCTTGCACTTTTTATGCCCGGCAGGATCAATGTGTGCGTCTTGAGTATTTCAGGAGATGTTTGCTGATACTAAATGTCCTTCTCTGAAAAATACAAACTGTCTGCTATATAAACTCTGCTATGTTTTAGTAAACTAGGCAGTGTTGTAGGATGCTGTAATGTGCGAATATAGTGTAATTATGAGTGTTTGTGAATGTGTATGATAAAGACAAGGAGAAAGTAGCCTGGTGTTATTGTCAGCAAAAAATCTGCAGGTGATTCTGGCTGTAATATAAGTGTGATCCTAATATATAAAGTTGGCAAACATATAGTTTATTTTGTACGAGGCCATTTAAAGGAGTTTAACAAGGTTGTATCTAGTTATATCTAGAGCTGCCAATCGATTGAAAAATGTCAAATGTTTTTTTAAATAAATTTCTGGGGATGAGTTAATTATAGCCATTCAACATTACTGTAAAAATTGTGCCATCATTTTCAGCATTTAATATTAATCTTAGAAATGTGAATTTGTATTTTTTGACAGCTCTACTTATATTGGGCAAAACAATGCAGACAGAAAACACAGAATTTCTGCCGGTCTTAAAGTATTACATACATGGGCTTCTGAATTTGTTTAGTATTTATGAATATTGTGTTTGATATTTGTGAATATTTCCGTTTTTTATATTGTGTTTATAATGTGTGTGCATCAGAAAGTCAGTGAAAGGACTTTGGGTTATACCTTTAAGTCACTACTTTGTAAAAAAAAAAATATATATATATATAATAAAAATAAACACCATTGTACAATTGACAGTGTCTGTCTGTCTGTAAAATATCTCAGACAGGTGTCTCACTTGTCCGAGTTATTTTATACTTTGCTTCTGTGGCATTTAATCCATCACACAAAGACTGGAAAATGGCTTTTGTTAAAAGTCCCATCTGGAATTCATTTATAAATCAATTTGCCAGTAGGTCTTTAGCTTCTCCATTACTGCCCCCAGATTGGTCAAAACTTGAGCTACAAACAAACTCATGTCCATCAAAGAAAGAGGAAGCTATTTGCTTAGTCTGTTTTTACCTACAGCACACTGGAGAAGATTTACAGAAACATACCTGCTAATAGGGAAAATTAAAAGGGAAAATAAGTGTATTTTTCTTACCCCATTGGGCTAGACTCATTTAATTTCAATGCATATTTTCAGAAAAAAATTACTTTATCTCATGACATTTTTCTTCTAAAGTAAATGTTTTAGGTGATACTGGTAATAATATGATCATGCTAAATGATATCCAGTATAATATGAGTTGAAAGGAACATAGTTCTGGTTTGGTAGTGATGAAGAGGCACTTAAGCTTTACTTATGTGGTTGTGTAAGGGTTGGGAAATACTGCCACAGTTTGAGCATCTGATTCTTTAACAGAAAGAAAAGAAAATGACTTTTTCCCCAGAATCTGGACAGCAACTTTTCAATTTCTCACCCCTCTTTCACCTCACACTGTATCTCTCCTCCTTTTATGGCACTTTTGGCCCTAATGAGAACATTGGCTGGCCTGTTCCTTCCAACCTCCATCTGAAAACAACACAGCGAGTCCCTTGCTGTCAGTCAGTTATGCTCGTCTCATTCTCTCCTTCCCTTCCTGCTCGTTCACCCCAAAGTTACAGGTCACCCTAAACTCATACATTTTAATGACTTCATGATGTGCAAGTTTAACTATCAGCCTTGGAGAAGTTTGTGTTTGTCAAAGTGTCCAGTCATGACTCCTGCTTGTGCGCACATACATTTTTCAGGTTGAAACAGGTTTGATATGTTTGTGTCTGTGCCCAGCAGTGATCCTTCCTTACCTTGTAAGACCTTTAACATTCGCATTTGGGAAGGACCGAGAGTAAGGCTGAGGTAAATATTTAACAAGTATGCTGGGTGTGAATTTTAGTGGTATTTTAAGGACTGTCTTCCAGCCTGGCCTTTTCCCAGTATATTTAGCCTGTGGCACATCTATCTCTTTTTCTCGGCCCCTGGCACAGGGCTCAGCCACGGCCAGACGTATTAACTGTTAAGCTACATCAACATCTGTTTATCTAGCCTGGAGAGACACATAGAGGAGATGCCTCGCTGGATTTGTCAGTCAGCTCAGGCTTGCATTGAACTACAATTGATTGTCATGCAGTTGTGTGCGGTCTTGTGTAAAATGAATTATTGTGCTGTAGGTCTGTAGTCAAATAATAAAATGGACATACACTCTTAAAAATAAAGGTGCTTCACGATGCCATAGAAGAACCTTTTTGTCTAAATGGTTCCATAAAGAACCTTTAACATCTGAAGAACCTTTCTGTTTCACAAAAGGTTCTTTGTGGCAAAAGAAGGTTCTTCAGATTATAAAAAGGTAAGAAAGAGATGGTTCTTTAAAGAACCTTTGACTGAATGGTTCTTTGTGGAACCAAAAATGGTTCTTCTATGGCATCGCTTGAAGAACCTTTTGAAGCACCTTTATTTTTAAGAGTGTATATAGACATACTATAACGTTCATAACACAAAGTAGACACTCAGACCATTTACGGATACTAAGCTGCAAAAATGGGTCATTCAGATAACATCTTTGTATTGGCATTAGAAACAGGTGCACATTAATATTGACTTTGCACATTTACACGTCATTATCTATTTGGAGTTCAGCAGCATGTCCAGCTCTGTTATATGGCAGTGTGAGCCTGTAAATAGAGGTTAGTCAATCATAATAGTCATCCACATACAGTGAGTAGACATCTTAAAGAGTTCACCTTCAAGGGGACCTATTATGCTTTTTCACTTTTTAAATTTTAGTCTGTGTATGTTTGGGCATAAAAAAGATCTAGAAAGTTACAAATCTCAAAGTCCACTCCAAAGGGAGATATTTCGTTTTTTAAAAACCCCTGTTCAAGAACTACAACAAACGGCTCGTTTGGACTACAGCGTTTGTTTTCCGGGCTTTGTGATATCACAAAGCGGCCCATTAGAATATCATTAAAAATAATTCCCGCCTACAGAAATTCGAATGGTTGGGGGGTGGGGAGGTGGCGAGGTTGTGGTTAGAACGCTTGGTTGAGTGAGTGCATCAGACGAGACGACGACAAAGAAGTGCTGCTGCAGAGTTAGTGCATCAGAGAAAACGAAGAAGAAGAGCTGCTGTGCTGTAGCGTCAAATTTTCGGCATGTCTAGAACAATTCTTACAAGTACAACCCGACGTAGCTGGGCGCCACGGACAGATGCCGAACGACACCGCCGGTGTGCCTACACTCATAGAAAATAATGTATTTGAATTTTAAAAATGTGGCGCGACGCGATGCTGTGCTTCTCGTCCGGTGCGCCACCGCCTGAAAAGCTTTTTTTTTTCACCTCCATGCCCAAACGTCTTTGTTTGGGCTTCCAAAAGCAGATGATGTCAGGAAACAGTGGTTGCAATTTAGTTTTTAACTCTGTTCCTGAGCATTATAACCCCAATTTGCTATTGTGTGCTGCGCATTTTACTGAGGACAGCTTCCACAACACGAGGGAGTACAGTGCCGGATTCGCCAAAAGCTTTTGTTGAAAGACGGAGCAAGGGGCGTGGCAGTACTGAAACACCGTCTAAGCTGTTCGCCAATCACAACGCACTGGGACAGCTAGCCAATCACAACACATTTTGTTTTTCGGAAGGCGGACCTTCATCAAAGCCGGAACTAATCGAGCCGTTTGTGCCAGGATGGGGAGAAAGGTATTTTAATAACGTAAATTATGTGAAAAATAATGCGTTTTTCGAACCACCAAGCATGAGAGCATGTTCTAGTACACCCCAAAACAAAATTAAGACTTTGTAAAAGAGCATAATAGGACCCCTTTAAAATGAAAATTGCCAATTTACTCACCCTCAAGTTGTTCCAAACCTGTATAAGTTTCTTCCTTCTGTTTAACACGAAAGATGATATTATGAAGAATGTTGGCAACCCAACAGTTGCTGGTAGCCATTGACTTCTATAGTATGGAAAAATACTATGGAAGTCAATGGCTACCAGAGCAACTGTTTGGTTATTATGTTCTTCTTGTTCAGAAGGAGGAGGAAATTCATGCTGGTTTGGAAAAACTTGAACAACTATCCCTTTAAATCATAATTTATTCGTCCTCATGTCATTTCGAACCTGCTTGACTTTTTTCTTTTGTGTGGAAGATTTTGAAAAATCTTTTTTTTTTTCTGTACCATGAAAGTCAGTGGGGTCCAGTGTTGTTTGGACCTCAATATTCTGCAAGTTGTCATCTTTTGTGTTCCACAGAAGAAAAACTCATACAGCTTTGGAACAATTATATCAAATTATGACAATTTTTTTTTTTTTGTAAACTATCCCTTTAAAAGGCACAGGTGTAAGAACAACCTCTTAAATTCATCAAAATTGAGGGTCAGAGTAAAGGTGAAAAATGTAATTTTGTTTTTAGAGTGAGAAACTTTTACTAACATTTCTAAGTGGACTGAGTGGGGGGGAAAAGTGTATATTAGCAAAGAAGAATTACAACAAAAGTGAAGTTTAAGTCTGTTTACATGCTGCCGTTGTGACAATTTAGAAGCACAAACATGAGTTCTTTTCAAAAACCTAGTGAGTTTCCTACATAGACAGCATTATAGATATGGCTCCGACATGAAGGCAACATTATGGTTGTGTATCATTTTCGAAGTTTGCACCCTACATAGGTCACATTTGTCAGGCCATATACACCATAAATGCTGTCTCATTTTTGTTCGGTAACCAATATACAAATCGACTGTTATTCCTTGTGAGGCGTAAATTACATTTAAATTTGACAGTAAATCTAAAATGTACTTGTTAGTAAATTAAAATGTCTTTCACATTAGTTCTGTGTTCACTTAACCAATAATGAGTTGAAAGACTGGGGGATGTTTGTCTGACGACTCGTGGTGAAAATATTTGTGCTGAAGTGAGAAATGGTTTTGAATCTGGGCACGGACTGATTGGACTGGGGATTCATCGTCTTTCAGCACCGGACGAGCATGTTAGGATGCGAGGTGCTTCTGTGTAATTAAGAACGTGTCATAAAATGAGTTATCATTCCAGCTCTTTTTTACAGCATGTATTAAGAAGACCCACTCTCTAATCTGACAATTAATATGGTAATGAACTCCTGCCGAGCTGGAGATTATGAAGGAGATGGATGTCAGAATCTTTTGGTTACAGTACTTTTTTTTTTTTTTTTTTTTGAGGAAGATGGGTGGCAGTTAATTCTCACCACAGTGCTGAAATCAGAGTCTGATATTTCCAGGCAAACACAATTAGAAAAACATGCAAGGGCGTTTCTTCAACTATGGACACTTTTGGCACTAAACTTTTAGGGTATAAACTCATTAATTATAGTTACAGTTATTTTTCGCCCCTGAACTGTCATGGAAATGTCATTTCCATCTCAAAACAATTTTGTGGTGGTAAATCACAACATTTTTTTAGAATAGAATTAATTAAATAATATTTTAAAATGTTTAAATATTACATTTAATAATATGTTCCTACTTTGGTCACTTTGGTAAGTACACTAATTTTTAAAAAGCTATTGAGGCAACATTTTTGTGATGGAATTAATCCTACAAAAAATGGGCAGTCTGAATTGTGTACAACTGTTATAAATGCTCCATAAAATAAATATTGAAGTTACTTTTCTGAATGTTTATTTCAATCTTTATTTAGGTCAAAAACTTCAATTATTAATATTTTTTATAATGAGTTTTCTTGGTGAAAGTCTGGGTCTGGGACAAAGATTAAATCTTTACATAGAAGTCATCTGAAAAACAGCAAAAATAGAGCCATGGTAGAAGTTCCCAAAACCATTTAATAATATGACCTTCATGTAACAAAAACTTGGGGAAAAAATGCCTATAGTGGAAGATACACCCAGTAATGTGTTTCTTACCTTGCAGATGGGTATTGGTGCACCAGTGTTAAAGAGATATTTGCACACATTTGAATAAAGTACACGCTGTTCTCTTTCTCTGGTGGATTAAGACATTCGTGTTTAACTGCTTGGGGACAAAAATGCACTCTTTGAGCGAATAACGTCTCGTCATCTCCCACGGCTCACTTCAAAGTTAAAAGTGGTCGAAGCGCTGGTGTGTCAGCAGATGCAATCCTCATGCATAATGCAGGTCCCCTTTTCCATACTCGGAGGAAATACAGCACTTCCCAGTGCTCTCAGATACTTTTTGTGTCATCATGTGTTTGCAGGAACCATCACTTACACCCCCGTCTACAATAAGCACAGGGTTGTCATCAGGGGGACAACTGGAAACATTGTCCTAGACCCTGTTACAAAAGAAGCCCACTATGGTGTTGCCTTACTCATTAGGCCCTTAAAATGTTGTCCCGGGTTCAGAAATTTAACCAGTGACCCTAGAATTGCTGTTGACTTATTTAAATCACGAGTTGTCAGTTTCTTGTATAATTATTATACATGCAGTTTCTATGACTTTCATATTAATTGAGAGACTACACAGTACTACAGTATTATTTTATATCTAATATTAGCATTTTATAAATAAATTGCAATTATTTTTTTATTATATTTATATAATATATATATATTTTTTTAATTATATTAATTTTTTAAATATTAATATATATTTTCCCTCATGCATATGGATATCACCTGTCTATTTGTTTTTCTTCTAATGATTTTATTTTTCTATTTATTCTCTTATTGATTTCACGTTTTTTTTCATATACATTTTTTTTTTCTAATAACGCTCAGACACACTGACTCCAAACTACAGAGGTTTTCACTGAATGTCTTTGTTTTAATAGGTACTCCATCTCCCCTTACTCTGTCTTGGAGCGATGTGGCATCAAGCACCCAAAGCCCTCACCGTTTTTTGGGAACCTCATGATGTTTCGAGACGTAAGACCTCTTGTTTACTTCATAATGAAACGCAAGACACATTCACTCACTTTCTCACACGTACACACACCTTGTACCGCCCTCCCAAATCTAGAAAAATGATATTTCTCTCAGTGAGCCTCACTTCATTAGATGCGTTCATTAAAGATGACTCACTGCTAATGACATCTAATGCCATGTGATTCCCAAACAGATTAGCCTCTGTGCTGAATGATGTAGTTTTATGACGATAATATAAAAGATGGATGGGGAGAGTGGGTGGGTTTAATATTGCAAAATTATTACTTCTAATTCCTTCTGTGTTTTTTTCAAGTTTAATCTCAGTCCCAAACTCTAATAGAGCAAATCAACAGCTACCTTGAGTACTCTCATTTCTGCCTGTCTAATGATAATGATTTGAAGTGGATTATAGGAAATAAAGGCCAAAATTGCAATGCTGTAGGGCTGATTGATTCCAATGAGAGTTTTAAATGGACCTTCATTTGTGAATGTGAAATGCCTAGATTCATCCAGCAACCAATAAGGACGAATGTCATAAAAAAGGACATGTCCAGCTTATATTTCACCCAACAGTAAAAATCAAAAGAACAAAAAAAATTTGACTTAATTTTGGACCATTAAAATGTATTTTCATTACAGTTAAGATCAAGGTGGACATATCAATGAAGAATACAACGTTCTGAAAATCATGTTAATTTTTTAGTAAACGTTTTGCTCTTTTTTTAACTGTAAAAAAAATCTGTAAAAACTGCACAAAGTACTGTATTAATTTGAAGACATTTTCAGAATTTATTTTTTACTGGTGTTTTACCCATATAAAGCTTTGATTCCAACTCTTGTGCTGTTCTGGTGCTGAATAGATTCTCAGATCAATATGTTACTGTCAGACAGCGATGGTTGACTGGACAGCATGTCGTTCACAACACTCTTTTCATTCCGTCTTTCTATCATCCGCTTATGACAGTGCTCCCTCTTCCTTCTCTCCCTCTCGGTCTGCCTGTCTGTATCCCCTTATACTTCTTTTTCATCTCAATTCATGTCTTCCTCGTTGTGATTAAATGTTATTAGATGGAAGTGAGAGAGGCGTAAATGAATATGCATGCATGCATAATTACTGTGTGTCTTGAAGTTCCCCAGGTGAACTAAAGGTATGTGCTTTTTTTGTAGTGTGGGGGGTTTTGTATGCTGTTGTGCAGCCTTTGTCTAAGCATATTAGTGTTTGTGTAGATTTGGCACACGTCAGCAGACTCAGTCTCACAAACAATGGTCTCCAGAGCATTGCTCCTGCAGAATCCTCTGACCCACTTCCACAGGCCAGCCTCTCAGCTAAATCCTGTACGTCTCTGTGTGCAACTATATGCACATTTTGTGTTACTGGCACTAGAGATGCAGACGCAATCCCCTCTCAAGGGGCAGGTGACTGCATTTCAGGTTAGAAATTCAGTGAGAATGCAAAAGAGGAAAGGGAGATGCTGAAAGAGAGAAAGGAGAAGGAAAGTAAGGCATAGGCTACGTTGGCAAAGTCGGTGTTTGGGATTGATGACTGTTTTTAGATGAACGGAGTGAATTGGAGTGATTTGAAGGAAAACAGAAGAGAGAAGCCAGGGTGTAAGGGAGGATCATGGGTAACAGGAAGTGATGTTGAAAGAGCGTTTGGGATACAGGGGCAGATTGAGTCACATTTAGAGACTAGACGACAGAGTCTCTCGCAACCCACAGCAGCACATTATCATGACACACTCCATTACCAAATACAACACTCACAGACGTGAGATGTGGTCCATTTAAGATCCTAAACAACCTAGATGCAGTTTCTCTCTCTCTTTCTCTCTGTTGCCAGCACACATGCACAGACTTGCTCTCTGTTTATCCATAGGGGACTTATCTGGAAAACAGGATTTGTCATGGTAGTTTAAAATAAAAAGAGCTACAGTATGTAGACTGACTTTAACATTAACAAAGCTGCCTGCCCAGTGTGTCAAGACTATTTACTGAATCTAAGGTACAAAAACAGGTCATTCTCAAAGGTTATAAACATTAACAGAAGACCACCCATGTTAACTCTGCCATTCAGGTGTTTGGGTTCAGTTTCTGTTTTAATATGTTTTAAATTATAATTTATTCCTGTGATAGCAAAGCTGAATTTTTAGCAGCCATTACTCTAGTTTTCAGTGCCACGTGATCCTTCAGAAATCATTCTAATTTGTGGAAACCATAATACATTTTTTTCAGGATTTTTTAATGAATAGAAACGTTTATTTGAAGTAGAAATCTTTTGTAACATTACAAATGTTTTTACTGCCTTTTAATTAAATCAATGCATCCCTTCTGAATAAAAGCATTAATGTCTTTTTCTTTCTTCCAAAAATAAAAATAAAAATTGTACTGACCCCAAACTTTTAAGCTGTAGTACACATCAACACTTATTCAATATTTAGCAAGTTGGCCATATGCACAAACGTTATCCAATCATAACAGATGTCATTTGCATAGTGTATAGAAGTCTTATATGAAAGCAAAAACAGGGTCAGAGAGAACCAAAATGCTCATTAAAAACTAAATGTTATCTGATGCATTTCATAAACAAAACTAGTAAGAATTGCAACTGATATGTTGCATTAAGTTCCTTTGGGGAAGAAATAATGACTTGAATTTGACAAAGTTTGCAAGGTTCATGCCACTGAATCTTTGAAAGAGTAGCACTTAGTAGCTAGATACTTGAGCAGAATTATATATTTTGCTTTGTTTTCGGAGTAATATCTCTAAATAAATTACTATTACTTTTGGACAGACAGAATACGTGATCTCAAAGTCTACATAAATTAATGTCATTTGTAGAGACTACCGATTTTTTTTTTTTCAGCATCAGTCCTAATGGAATTTTTTAATTTGTACATAAAACAAAAAAGAAAATGCCATTTCAAATACAATGTGCTACTTGCGGTTTTTTTTAACATTTGTTTCCAAACCATTTTTTTTCAGTGTATTTCAGAATTGCCCACATGTAAATATGCAAAACAAAGGAAGGTATTTTGAAAGTCCCCATTGACTTTCATTGTATGACCCATAAAATATAGAATAGAATAGAATATTTCCCTTTAATTGTCTTTTTTTCACTGGTCTATCCTTAAAAGTGCCTATCCCATACCTTCCTCCACATCCTCTCAGTCACACACTGAACGTCTGCTTGCATGATTCTGAGTGACATGACAGATTATTAACGGCCGAGACAAAGAGAAGCAGCACAGTGTTCAGATCTGCGCAGAGGTCAAGGTCATGTATGTGCTAGAAAACAACTAAAAGTGGCTAATCTTTTTAAGAGAATTCCAATAGGATCGCTGACTGTCCACTTCAGTCAGACCCGGCGTTATTGATCGTATCCATCCGAGGTGAATCCCCAATGAAGCCAAAGGCAGAAGCAACTCATTTGTTTGAATTGAGCCTCCTGTTAAACTTCACTACAGCATAGATGCACGCGCAGCCTCTTCCGTGTGACAGAACAGTAATAAAAGGCTGAAGGAGAAGACATCAGGATGGAAGGGCACACACTCCACTGCTTAAAGCTCACTGAGGAACACACGCACACACATACAGTACACCAGGGAGACTGCAGGAATGGTGGGATGAAGAAGGGAGGGCAGGCGGTTTGATGACAGCACTGTCGACTCCTTCGTTAGTACAGACAGCAGAGCCACTGGCTGCCATGCATACCAAACTAGCACTCTTTATGTGCTTTTTATATGCGTGTGTGTGTGCGCGTTTTACAGTCAGCACTTGATGTTCATTGTTTGCTTTGTTGTGTAACTTCTTAACTATATCCCACCAGCCTCTATAAACAATGCAATCTCAGCAGCCTTATGTGCAAAGTTTAATATGTTATTCGATTCTAAATAGGGATATGATACTATTCCTGTTATTGTGTTATGGTTATGGATATTTCAGGATAATATTCTCAGTAGACCTCGATAAACCTTCAGAGAGCCCATAAACCTCGAGAGAGCCAAGCGCAGTCAGTGTTTTTGCTCTGGACTGACCCCTACTGGTAGATAAGTGCAGTCACTCAGCGATGCCGTACCTGTAATAGCCTCCATTCACATAGTAAGCGCCTCTTTAGGAGTCATATAGACAGATCTATATTGTTCAGGGCTGTCTTATTCTTTTTAGACAGACAGTCGGTGGTGTCCAAGAAAAGATCGAGCTGAAATAAATAATTGCTTTAAACTACATGGCAAAGCTGTGCAAATGTTCGTGAATGTGCTAATCTTGGAGAAAGTGCCCACCCACTGAGAACAAAAGGATGCAAGTTCATCAAATCAGATATCTCTTATTCAGATTTTTTGAATGTTTTATTCCACAATATTAAAAAAAAACAAACAATTAAACTGCGGCAGAAAAATAAGCTGCCTGTAATGGTAACAAAATAATAATATTCAGCATAAATTATTAAACTACACCCAATGCCACAGGTGTATAAAATCAAGCACCTAGCCATGCAGTATGCATTTACAAACATTTGTGGAAAAAATGTTTGTGGTCAAGACTTCAGTGAATGGTACTATGATAGGAAAGAAACCACTCAGTTCGTGTTATTTCATCCCTGCTAAATATTTCACAGTCAACTGTAAGTGGTATTATTGAAAAGTGGAAGTGTTTAGGAACAGTAGCCATAAAGCAGAAGACCATGCAAAGTCATGGAGCGGGGTCACTGAGAGCTGAGGTGCATGGTGCATAAAAGAGGGATAAATTGAAGGGAAACCTTAATGTGTCAGCATGGCATTTTGGACAATGCTATGCTTTCAATATTGTGGTAAAAGTTTAGGGAAGGTCCTTCTCTGCTGCAGCCCGACTGTGCCCCAGTGTACAAAGCAGGGTCCATAAAGACATGGTTGGATGAGTTTGGTGTGAAAGAACTTGACTGGCTCGAACAAAGCCTGATCATAACACCATCGAACACCTTTGGGATGAATGGAGATTGCCAGCCAGGCCTTCTCATCCAACATCAGTGCCTGACCCCACAAATGCAAAATTCCCACAGAAATGCTTTAAAATCTCGTGGAAAGCCTTCCTAGAAGAGTAGAAGCTGTTATAGCTGCAAAGGGACCAACTTCATATTAATGTCAATGTATTTGAATGCAATGTCACTAAAGTCCCTGTTGGTGTTATGTGAGGGGTTTCCCCAATACTTTTGTCCGTATAGTGTATCTCTCTGATTTCTTTCTTACTCTCACTTGTTTAATTTTCTAAGTACTTTATTAGCATGATGCAAATATTTGCAGCAGAATATATATCACACAGAATGTGTAAAAAATGTGTTGCTAGTATTAAAATAATAATAAATAAACTAAAATGATTTCATGAAGATATTTAAGTTGATCCGTGTTGCATTTCATTGTTAAATCTGATTGTTGTAGATGATGTGAAACTTTGGCAGTCTCTAAAATAAATCTGACCACATGAGTGACTTAAATTCTGCATTGTATATTCTCGAATATGCTTTTATACTGATATGTGGGTTTTCTGCTCTTGCACAGGGTTTCTTTAAGGCACAATCTGACCTAATAAAGAAATACGGACGAATTTGTGGGTAAGTCTCCCTGGATTTTACTTTTACTGTTATTAAAGCGTCAATCAAATTAATAAATGAAATTGGATTAAATTTATATTGTTTCTTTGTCTTATAAAATCTGAGATTGATGTCTGAAAAACACTATTTTTATTATATGGGAAAGCTTTTGTCAAAGGCATTAATAAACACAAATATGCGAAACCTATTTGTTTTGCCTAGTGAAACATGAACGCCTTCTCGTTGCTGTACTAAATATTTTTTTCTGATTTATATTTTTTATGAAAAGTTCCCTACATGATTGCTTTAGTCATTTCCACATTTATAGAATTATTTTAATACGAAAGCATCTGTGTATAACACCCATCACACCGGAGCCCTTGTTCACAGTCCTGTCATTCATATTCAGACAGTATGAACCACTCACGGAGTGCCCAGTGTCCTCTAATTTGGTCAGTCGCTAGCCAGACATTGTGTTTTAATATGCCTGCTTCGGAGAGGCCGACTTCTCCTCGAGGGAGATCAAAGCAGCGAGTGCCACTGGGCTTCCTGTGTTTAATATGAGCAGAACAGAGAGGAAGAGAATCAGAATGATGCTGGTTTTGTCTGCTTGTGTGCGTGTATGTGTGTTCAATGGGATCCAGGGGTTCTGGATTGGGTGTCGGGACCGGAAAATGGGATCTAATTCAGAGTCGTGTAGATATATGTCAGGAGACATTACGACATCTTTCAGTTAGGAGTAATCCAAGAGGCTGAGCTTCTCACCGAAATCAAAGGGCTTTGAAATACATATCAGTGCTCCGCATGCTCCTTAAAACCCTTGTCGGTTCCCGAAGTACAAACCATCAGTCATCTAAGTTCAGACGTTTCAGCGCATTGCAGGAGTGCTCGATTTCAAATGTGCAGAAGGTTTGCTCACGAAGGTGTGATTTTATTTTTTGCTCCATCCAAAAATATCCTTCAGATATGGTTTGAAAATATCTTGACATTTCTTCTAACAAGAATGCATTAATGATACCCTATAGTGAAAGAGACCATATGGGCTTTTCAATGGTTGACAGCTAAAAAACACTTTGTTTGATGGCATATACGTACAGTGTAATGCAGTGATTTTCAGATGTTTTTAGGTGTGAATTATGTGTCTAAATACATAATTACTTAGTATCATTATATTAATGATCTTTAATATATTTCTCAAAAATATAGTATGATATTAAAACTTATGATGCGTGTATGTGTGTTCAATGGGATCCAGGGGTTCTGGATTGGGTGTCGGGACCGGAAAATGGGATCTAATTCAGAGTCGTGTAGATATATGTCAGGAGACATTACGACATCTTTCAGTTAGGAGTAATCCAAGAGGCTGAGCTTCTCACCGAAATCAAAGGGCTTTGAAATACATATCAGTGCTCCGCATGCTCCTTAAAACCCTTGTCGGTTCCCGAAGTACAAACCATCAGTCATCTAAGTTCAGACGTTTCAGCGCATTGCAGGAGTGCTCGATTTCAAATGTGCAGAAGGTTTGCTCACGAAGGTGTGATTTTATTTTTTGCTCCATCCAAAAATATCCTTCAGATATGGTTTGAAAATATCTTGAAATTTCTTCTAACAAGAATGCATTAATGATACCCTATAGTGAAAGAGACCATATGGGCTTTTCAATGATTGACAGCTAAAGAACACTTTGTTTGATGGCATATACGTACAGTGTAATGCAGTGATTTTCAGATGTTTTTAGGTGTGAATTATGTGTCTAAATACATAATTACTTAGTATCATTATATTAATGATCTTTAATATATTTCTCAAAAATATTAATTATGTCATAATGTTAATGTCATAATGAGATTTCAACTTTCTCATAATGACTTCCATGCATGACTACAAAAAAAAGGAGCTACCCAGCAGACTCATCAAATTTCTCTTTACGGAGTGGACCTTGACACACACACACACACGTATGATGCGTGTCTGTACCCCTGTGTCAGTGATATGAAGGAAAGACAGTGTCTGCGGGGTCTGCAGCCACAGATGTGCTGCTTTATCCGTGTGTGAATTTGTCCTTTGTTCTTTTGACTCTTCCTATTCCCCTGAAATTTGACTGGTGCCATGTTATTTATTCGTTTCATCTTGTTTGTTTGCTCTGTGTGTGTGTGTGTGTCAGTTATTATATAGGCAGGCGGCCTATAGTGATCATAGCAGACCCAGATATGCTCAGGCAGGTGATGGTGAAGGAATTCAATAAGTTTCCCAACAGAATGGTGAGTGACATTACATTTACATTATAAAATCAAATACACACACTCAGCAATTCATCTAAAGTTGTATTATTAAGCATACTCTATTCAGCAAAAATTACTTCTTAACGAGTTTAATTAGTTGTTTTTTACTTGCTTTTCAGTAAAATATCTAAAACTCCTTAAAAAGGAGAAGCCAGATTGCATAAGATAGACTTGTTTTCATAGATTGTTTCTTGAATATAAGTCAGTGTTGTTATAAAACTGAACCTTAAATCATTTTGTTAATTGAAAAAGTAAAAAATTATATAAAGTATAAATATTAGATGAAAAACTTGAAATAAAATTCGAAAATTAATATTACTACAAAATTTTCACAAAGCACAATTTTTTTTCTCTTCACTTCTATCATTTATACACATGGTATCTAAAAAAAAAAACATTTAGTATAAAACAAACCATGAATGTGATTACGTTTACATTTGTGTTCTACAAGCTTATTCATGAATAGCTACTAAATTCTAGAAATGGCTTGGAAAATTAAAATAACTTTGCAAAATCATTCATTATCATTCACAAGACTTGTTTGCCACCATGTTTCACATCAACATAACTCGCAACTCATGCATCATCTAGAAGTCAGAGTTTCCCACTTGTAAATACGACTTTGCTTTATCATTTATGTGCTCAGAACTCATTATTACGATATTTTCGGTTCCACTTGAAGGCCGTCAATTCCTGATTGATGTCATCACATAACTCAGCAATTGTTTGTCAACAACATCATAATTTATGATTGCAGACATACACACAGCATGTCCCATAAATCATAAAATCAGCTAAATCAATGACAGGGTGGTTTTGATGTATTACTTGCACTTTTTCCTGCAGTCGATAGGAGTTACTGTATGTAGGTGTGTATTTGTGTGTCTAAATCAATGCTGAGAGTGCACGTCATGTGAATGGTAAGCTACTGGCAAAAGGCTCCAGAGCTTTGAACTCAGTCAGTCCAGGGAGGTCAAAAACTAATGATCACGTGACTTATGTATCAAAGCAGAGTCAAAGGTCATGAGTTGGCCTTGCTGCTGGAGCTGAGCCTGCTGGGTAAACGATTATAGCAGGGCCAGATCAATACTGAGGCCTTGTGCACCACTGAGGTTTATCACCTACCTCTTGACCTGTTTGTGTGCATGGAAGTGTACTTTTAAATGTACAATGTAAAGCACATCTACAACCAACAGTGGGAGAAAACTCGTAAAAGGAGATTGCCAAGGCACCAAAAAACAAACAAATAGTATGTGTTAGCAGCCGTTAGCACAAATATCTACACACGAGATCAAAGTCGGCCAAGCATAAAGCTCTGCCACCTGGCCTTGGTTGCTGTACTAACTTTCAGGCTAACAACCTATGCTTAGCCAACTCCGTGTACAGTACAACAGTAGTTTTAATGAATCCAGGACTATTATTTATGTAGAATTGCAAAGACGAAACCATGTAGAGCTTTTTAAACACTTTCCAACGGTTTAGAGTCTGAGAAAGTTCTTTACACTTTGCTGTGGTTCATCTATTAAGCCTGAAACATTCTCTACGCAAGTATGGAGATGCAGATGCGAATGCTTACAAGCAGATTGTATATTTTTGCATTACTATAGCAAAAACAAACTTTAAAATTCTGTGCCATTAAACTCTTAAGTGTAGCTATAGCTAGCTTTGTGTGTCCACAGTTAATGACTTGAAATAATAAACTTGCTAATGCGGTGTACAGGCTGCATTATGAATTTTTTCGATTTTGAAAAGCAATATCTGAAATCAAACTTGAGTAAACTTGTTTTCTTTGAAATGTTGCCAGTAATTGCTTCAAACTACGGATAGTCGTTGGTCTGAATGAGAAAACCTATAGAAAACCGCAGAAAGGTGCGAGCACAGTGACATTTTGTGGGCAAAAAAGGTCCATTGTCTGTTTTTAATAGTAATGTATCAAGCACAGCAAACACAGAAGTCGCTTTCAAAACAAGAAGCTTTTTTTTGGTCAACATGGCGAATCCGTGTGACCAAACTGAAATCTGGGAAAAGCTGAAATTTCACAATCACGCTAAATTCACAATCGCATGGATTCCAATTCAATTTATTGGATTTTGCCCGTGAAATTTTGCCAAACAATGGCACATGTGACCTCACCTAAAGTCTAATGTCTGTTATAGCACCTCCTGTGGCAATGCTGAAAATGCAATATACTTGCGTTGCCTTATGAATTGTATTCCGACACGTTTTAAAAACTCAACGACGTGTGATATCAAGGTTGCATAAGTGTAAGTGCTAACGCTTGGAAATGTTTGCACATAGTTGTGTAGTGTATGTTTTGGGCCCAACAATCACCACTGCTACTAATATCATAGTTATAGCCTACTACACGATACTGGATTCCTATTAAAATGATTGTATTTCTCCCACAAAAAGTCACCAAACAATGGTAAATGTGACCTCATCTGAAGACTAATGCTATGGCCTGCTATAGCTCCTCTTGTGGCAATGCAGTATACTTGTGTTGCATTACGAATTGCATCTTGCCTAAAAATGCTACAGATTTCATAGTTATAGCCTACTGCACAATACTAGGTAAATGACAAACATGCTTTAGATTTAGTCCTAAACTTGTCCTTATATAAACATGTCCTTTTCGGAGTGTACAAACCTCAGCTGTGTTCTCGATGCAGACTGTCAGGGGCATGACTAAACCCATGAGTGACAGTCTGATCATGCTGAAGGGCGAACAGTGGAAACGAGTGCGCAGCATCCTCACACCGACCTTCAGTGCTGCCAAGATGAAAGAGGTGAGCTCTGCTTTCTTACCTAAATGTATGCTACACAAACATTAAAGCTGTTCTAAGACGCAATTGTTCTTATGTAATCACATTTTATAGCATTGAGTTGATAAATCAAGTGCAGCTCTGGAACAAAATCTTGTACCCGTAGAGGCCTCATATTTCCATGACAGCCATTCAAATAGTTTTTAAAAAGTTGCCTAAGATCCTGGTCATAAGATGTGAAGATAAGTATGAATTCCCCAAAACTATGGAAATCAGTTCACAAAAGCACACGTACGCATGCATATTCATGGGTAGTTTGAAGTTTTCACGGCATTAGGAGTGGGATAAGCTCAAGTACACAAAAAAAACTAAAGTTTTTTTATTGGCATCTAAGATTCCATGAAGAACCTTTAACATACACTATATGGAACCTTTTCGTTGCACAAGTGTTTCTTTATAGTGGTCCTTTTAAGAAATGTTCACTAAAAGGTTCTTTGGAGAAGGGTTCTTCAGTGGCATCACTATGAAAACCTTTTGAGAACTTGAGTGTAGATGCCATAGAACAGGGTTCCTCAAATTTTGCCCTGGAGGGCCAATGCGCTGCAGAGTTTAGCTCCTACCCTGATCAAACTCACCTACCTGTGATTTGCTAATGATGCTGAAGACAATGATCAGCATGCTCAGGTGTGTTTGATTAGGGTTAGAGCTAAACACTGCAGGAAAGTGGCTCTCGTGGGCCAGATTTGAGGATCCCTGCCATAGAATAACCATTTTTGGTTCCCCAAAGAACCTTTCAGTGAACAGTTATTGAAACAACTGTTATTTTCTAAGTGTGAAGAACATTTTAATAAAAGGTTTACAGAAAAATGTTCTTGAGATTGTGTAATGGAAAGATTCCATGGATGTTCTTTATGGAACCATCAATGGCAATAAAGAAACTATGTTTTTAAGAGTGTAGTATCAACATGTTCCTGAATCCTAACTGGATGAAAGTTGAATGTTGTTCAACTCTTTGCCTGTTTTTGAAATCTGATTGGTTGATAGGATGTAGAGCCAGGTACATGTTGAAAGTGAACCCTGGAAGAAAAATGTCCTTTCGAATCTTCATCTGAGAGTCTTAACAAGCCTGTGTGTCTCCTGCTCCGTGTCACTGGAGATTTGTTGTTAATAGAGGCCATATCAGGCTGCTTTCACAATGTGTAATTTTGTTGGAGCCTGTTTGCACAATGTGTTGTCATTAACTTTGAGCATTTAGGTGGAACAGCTCAATGATACTAGACTATCAGTTCTCCCATAGTGAGAGATAGGAACCGAGAGCTAAGAGAGTTTGACATTAGTCTTTTTTTTTTTTGCACATCACATGTGAGAGAACAAAGGAGTGCGTTTCTTCCACAACAGCCCTGCACTTTACATGCACTCTTTTCAGATTAAATAAAACAGAGAAAGTCAGAAGAAAGTGAATAGGAAGGAAAGAGGTGCGGTAGTAAAGAGGAACAGACAGATGAGTGAAAGATGAGGTCGCAATCCCGAAAAAATGAGTATAGCACATCAGTCTTAGAGAGGAGAAAAACACAGCCGATTTAATTCACATGACATCATTGAGGTAAAGAAAAAGACATGAAGCCGTCTGCTGAAAATGTATGATTGGCTGTGCTAGAAAGATGTGATAGTTGTGATGGGGAGGTCTTGGATGACAGTAGTTAATTGCTGTTTGGCCTCTTGCTAACATGTTTGAAGTGCCAGTCATCATATCTTACATCATAGAACAGGATCGATTCTCCATCGTTCTCTGCGTCTCATGTGACTGCTTATTCATTTACTAGCAGAATGATTGAATGGGATTAATAAATCACAGATTAAATAAATCCTGGTTTAAATTATCAATGTTGATTTCTCCGCTGAAAACATCTTGTGGTCTGGGGTGTGAGCTATGTTTTGGAAACTGACCCTGTGAGTTTGTGTCTTCTTTTAGCCTTGCCAAGAAATGCAGATGATTTCATCTCCTAATAATAATTTAAAAAAAAAAGAATAAACCTTTGGGATATGTGTATAGTTCTGGCCAAAAATACGGGGTTTTTTTCTGCAATGTAATGCAAAACTTTCTTTTGGTATCCACATGAGTTTTTCTTTCAAAATTACACATGCATATGCATTTAAATAAAATTATATTGTAAAATATTATTACAATTTAAAATAAGTTTTCAATTTGAATGCATTTTAAATGTAATTTATTCCTGTGACGGCAAAGTTTAATGGTCCTTCAGAAATCATTCAATGCATCCTGGCCGAATAAAAGTATTAATTTCTTTAAAATAAATAAATAAAATGTGTGACCATAATTTTATTTATCATAAGTTTATTTAAAAAATATTTGTATTACTATATTTGCATGTTATTTTTATTTATATTATATTTTCCCCCAGTAGTGTATTTAGTAACTGCTCTGATGGATTCAAGATGTTAATTCAGTGAATTCATTTAAGACCAACTATTTCAGTCCACAAAAAAAATCCTAACCTGTGGTGATTTTAAATGATTCATTCATTAGAAGAACCGACTCAAAACAGTCATTTGTTTGGGAATTGGACTAGACTGTTTGTCTGCATGCCAAAATTTGGAGACACTTATTTTCTTATTTGACTCTTTTACACAGAATATTCTAATTCTAAATGGATGTATGGGAATAAATTAGTGACCAAAAACTGCATGAGGCATCATAATTATTAAATATTTTATGTGTTCGGTCTACAAATAAAACTTGTAAATTTAAACATATGCCTTAGATCAACAGATTTTGAGAAACCAATTCAGTCAAGTGTGTCTAAGCTTTTGACTGGCTGTGTGTGTGTGGTTACCAAATTGTTATTTTTTAAAAACAATCTTGCATTATAGAATGTTGCACACATACTGCATGATTTGCAGCTAAAGTGCTGATATATTTAGCCCCAACTGTATGTATATGTCTACCTATGAACCAGTATCCATTAATGATGTCATTTCCCTTCTCCGGCTGAAATGGTAAACATGTCCGTCAGGAATGTCAGAGGTGTGTGCTGCTGTGAGAGAAGAAGCCATGATTGTTCTCCATGTCTCACTTGCTCTCACACACACAGATACCCATAACAGTGGAGTGTCATTCACCCAAGCTATATTCGGCATGGTGTGACATCATTCAGGAGAAATCCGCACACATCACTCTCCATCCATCATCTCTGAACACATTGAGGGAGAGAAATACTGCACAGTGGCAAAGACACAAACTTCTAATGAGCTCATAAACGTCTTTACAGTCTCTAATCCAAGTCTCTAAGCTGTGTCTGAAAGCACGTCCATTAACTCAATTACAGTAAACAAAGCCATCATGTTCGCATTTTAAAACCCACAATATCGAGTTCCACTGTTAAATATTAGCTGCATTTGGCGGAGGATTTTATGTAAAATAAAATCGGGATCAAAATTCAGCTTGCCTGCATGTTTAATGTATAACTGTGTTCCAAGTTGTGAGTATGTGTGTGCAACCGTGTAGGCATGCACTTGCTGCCTGTATTGATTTTCATTAGCTGTGGTGCAGCGGTAGAAAGAGACGGTAGGCACCGCTCCTGTCGTTCTCTATCAGCCTTTCCAGTCGTCTTCATCTGCCTGCCTGCATGGAGTCAATATGCATCAACAAACACACACATGGGACGCACACACATATTCACCTTATTTATCACCAAGTAAGGCCTCACGGAGATGTAATTTGTTCCAGTAAAAAATAGATAACTTGACCACTGGTGAACACAAAATGTGCTTTTGCTTAGACTATATAGACTCAATTTAGTTATTTGTGGGACTTCTAGAAACTGAATACTTTGTAGTCTAAAATGCATCCAAAATGCTGACGTTGATGGGGAAATCAAGAACTGGAAATCATTTTTAATCGGTTTTAAGACTTGTAGTGAGCTGACTACGTAGACAGCATTTTAAGGGATCATGTGTGGTATTCGAGTTGGAAATCTTAAGATAGCATTGCATGTAACATTACAGTTCAGAAATTTGGGGGTTGGTTTTGAAAGAAGTGTTTTATGCTCACCAAGGCTGCATTTATTTAATCGAAAAAAAACAGTAATACTGTTAAATATTATTACAATTTAAAATAACTGTTTTCTGTTTTAGTCCATTTCAAAATGTTATTTATTCTGGTGATGGCAAAGCTGAGTTTTTACTCTCATTACTCTTTAGTGTCACATTGTCCTTCAGAAATCATTCTAATATGCTGATTTGCTGCTCACGAAACACTGATTACTATTATTATTATTATTATTATTATGTTGAAAACAGCTGTGCAGCGTGAAGTTTTTGTGTAAATAGTGATGTGTTTTGTTCGGTTTATTCTTTGATTAATAGAAACTTCAAAATAGCTGTACTTGTTTGAAATATAATATTTTTGTAACATGTAAAAGCCTTCACTGCCACTTCTAATCAATTTAATGCATGCTTGATAGATAAAAGTAGTAATTTTGTTAAAAATAAAACTTGCTAACCCCAAACTTGTATACTTGAATGCTAGTGTATAACTTGCAGAGAAGACAAAACCTTCACTAGCTGGTAGTCCCACTAGTCAACCACCCAATCAGCTAAAACCCCACCATTGTTACTGTATCACTTTAAGATGATTTAACTTGATTTTTTTAGCTAGCAGGGATTTAAATTTAAAGAAGGGGGGGGCATTTAGATCAGCTTTCCCAACTACATTCAACTAATTCACCTGTGCGATCTGCCCTAACTCACCAGACTAGACTAGCTGAGTTTTTACTCTCATTACTCTTTAGTGTCACATTGTCCTTCAGAAATCATTCTAATATGCTGATTTGCTGCTCACGAAACACTCATTACTAATATTATTATTATTATGTTGAAAACAGCTGTGCAGCGTGAAGTTTTTGTGTAAATAGTGATGTGTTTTGTTCGGTTTATTCTTTGATTAATAGAAACTTCAAAAGAGCTGTACTTGTTTGAAATATAATATTTTTGTAACATGTAAAAGCCTTCACTGCCACTTCTAATCAATTTAATGCATGCTTGATAGATAAAAGTAGTAATTTTGTTAAAAATAAAACTTGCTAACCCCAAACTTGTATACTTAAATGCTAGTGTATAACTTGCAGAGAAGACAAAACCTTCACTAGCTGGTAGTCCCACTAGTCAACCACCCAATCAGCTAAAACCCCACCATTGTTACTGTATCACTTTAAGATGATTTAACTTGATTTTTTTAGCTAGCAGGGATTTAAATTTAAAGAAGGGGGGGGCATTTAGATCAGCTTTCCCAACTACATTCAACTAATTCACCTGTGCGATCTGCCCTAACTCACCAGACTAGACTAGCATGAAAATGTAATAAGCAGGTTTGGCTGAGTAATTGAATGCTGAATTGATATCACTAGCTTCACTGTGCAATAAAATTGAAAGGTCTGGACAGAAAAAAACAAGCAGAACAGTCATAGCATCTTTTCTTTCTTACACTTCTGTTCCTTCCTATATGTTTCTCTCCATCCCGCTTTCCTCTTATTCAGACTAGTACTGTATCTCTTTCTCTGGCTCTCTCCCCCTGAGCAGGCAGGATCAATAGGTCTCGTAAGAGCTGCTGGCTTAGTTATCACGGCTGCAGTCATGGGTGTCAGGGAGCAAAGCCATATCCTTCAACACAGAGCATGGACAACCTCTCATCTCACTGAGATACAGAGGTGTGAAGAAGGGCAGTTCCAAGAAGCATGCATATAGAGTAGCTTCATCTGTCTCAAGCCGTGTGTGTCATTTCTGGTCCTCTGCTCATGAATGAATAGACCAAACTAAACAGGCCAAGCCGTGTAGTCGGTTCCTTTCACCCACTTACAAATAAATAAATAAAAATACAGTTTGAATAGATTTTAGGAGGTGTTATTATAAAAATGCACTCAAGATTTTAAATGCTACTGAAGATGCTGTACTGCAATGCATAATTGTTATATGCACGTAATACACAAAATTTACCATGGTATTCTTTGGAGCACCATGTAAATACCATGGAATATTAATATGGTATTTTGTTATCATAGTATATATCAAAACAACTTAAAATTATGCTTTACCTACACATGCCTGGAAGTCATAATGAATTAAATCTTAAACTATAGTCAGCATGAACTTGAAATGTATCTACTGTCAACTTTAACCCATCACTCCAAAATCAACTGTATACTTGCATTAATTTCACATTCATCAAAATCCAGTCACAATCAATGGAACCAAGTCCCTGCCCTAAAGTTTTTATATAATCCATTACACTTGAATGTACGTCACAATATGGAAGATCTGTTCATGAACATTTTAAATTAAAAAATAAAATTCATGGAATATTTTTGAGATTCTTAAAGTTTGTGCTCAACTAAAAAATATTTAATTGACGTTTTAATATCAGTTTTTTAAGAGATAAATAAATAATAAAAGTCATTTACAAACATTTGTGAGTGAATCACTCTTTTAAATCAGTAGACTGAACCAATTAAAAAATTTGTCAAAATGATTCATTAGTGAATCATTCTACATTTAAAGGGGTCATATGATGCGATTTCAAGTTTTCCTTTCTCTTTGGAGTGTTACAAGCTGATTGTGCATAGATAAGATCCCTGAAGTTGCAAAGACTAAAGCCTCAAAACCAAAGAGATATTCTTTATCAAAGTTAAGACTCTGCCACGCCCCAGGTGGGGCATAGAGGACCTACAATAATGTACAGTATTTGCAAAAAAAAATTTGTTTTTTGAACATTAATGCATGTCAACATATTCTGTTACACCAAATGCACAAAATAATGATCTTAAAAAAAGCATCATATGACCCCTTTAACAAATTCTCATTAAGTTACTCAGAAATGACTAGAAACATCACTGAAAAGTCATGAATGAAAAAGTGTGGGAATCTTGATAGGAACAGCATGGTACTTTCCACAAACGATCACGGTCTCTACTGTCAGCTTTTTTGTAAGGGGTACAGTACACTAGCAGTATTTACTCTATGGAAACCAAATAGTTCATGGTGTTTTAAACCGTTTTGTGGTTCGTTCTTAATAAATATATCAATTAATTAAATCAGTCATTTCTTGAGATGATAAAATTGAGCCTTTTTTGCCATTGGTCATGCTCTCTGGAATCAAAAGCCATTAATGGACTTGCCTTGTGGCCGTTTCCCATGTGCTTTTCAGGACGGATGTGGGAAAAGGAATTATACCATCAACAGAGCCTACATCTTTATATGCACAAGCCATTTTCATTATTTGTTTTGTTTTTTTTTTGGTTCTTTAGAAGGACACATTAGACTGCATTTATTCCTCGTTATCGGCTCGGCAGCAATTTGCCGTAATCTAACTCCTTTGCATTGGTTTGTGGTGTTTACTGATTCTGATATCTGTGCGGGCACAATACTCGCTTTGCAGATGGTTCTCCTCATCAACATGGCCACAGAGACGTTAGTGAGAAACCTGAAGAGCCACGCTGAGTCCGGCAACAGCTTTAACATTCACAAGTACGAGTTTCTTTCAACATGTGTATGCACATCTGTTTCTTTGACTATTTCAGAGCTTTTAATAATATAATACACGTTTGTTTTGCAGGTGCTTCGGCTGCTTCACGATGGACGTAATTGCCAGTGTGGCGTTTGGCACGCAGGTGGACTCTCAGAACAATCCGGATGATCCTTTTGTGAACCACGCCTCCAAGTTCTTCGCTTTCACCTTCTTCAAACCCATCATGATATTCTTCAGTACGTTAAACCAGTGCAGGCAGCATTCATTGTGGTCTCATTATTGTAGACAGGATATCACAGCTTGGAAAGTGCTTCCGACAGATGATAAAATGAAACTCTTTTTCATTATGCTGATATTTCGATTAGCATATTTATTATACAAGAGGAAAAAGTACAGTTTTCTGACTGTCGTTTTTTCTGCAGTGGCTTTTCCATTTCTGCTTAAGCCTCTTGCTGGTCTCCTTCCCAATAAATCAAGAGATGAGATGAACAGCTTTTTTATCAAATGTATTCAGAAGATGATTAAACAGAGAGATGATCTTCCCCCAGAACAGGTATGGCCGTGAACAATGAAATGATTTAATCATTCCTCAGTATCAACCAGATAAACATGTTTGTGATCTGCTTGTCTACAGCGGAGGCGAGACTTTCTGCAGCTGATGCTGGACGTCCGGGCCAGCAACAAGTATTTGTCTTTGGAGCACTTTGATGTGGTCAATGACGCAGATGAACAGGCTTGCACCGAACAGGGGATGGACAACGGACAGGAAAATGGACCTGGAAACGAGTCCACCAAGCGGTCCCAGCAGAAGAGAATGATGACCGAGGATGAGATTGTCGGTCAGTCCTTCATCTTCCTTTTGGCTGGCTATGAGACGAGCAGCAACACACTAGCGTTCACATGCTACCTGTTAGCACTCCATCCAGAGTGCCAGAAAAAACTCCAAGAGGAAGTGGATGAATTCTTCAGCAGACACGTGAGTCAGGATTTAAATGCCTGTTGCACTTGGAAACCAACATTTATTTCATTCTTATTTTGAGAATGCTTCTTTATTTCATGTTATGCACAAATAATTTATGGAATAAGTGACATTCTCTGCAATTTTTGTCCTATTAGTTCTGCTGTGGGTACCCATAAATGCCGTTATGATTCAGAAAATGCTTTTTTGAAATATTTTGTCTTTGTCCTCCATCTCTGTGTGAAGCATTCTCTGCTTTTTAGTGGGTTGCTTTGTTTCTTCTCATTAGTTTTGAAGGTCTGCATGAGCCAGCCCGGTGCATTTCTCAGAAACCATTTACTATCAGTACTGTTGATTACATTTACAAGGACGGAAACAAATGTTTTATGGGTGAGCTGTATCTCAGCGTGCATAATGGGTAGGATATACCATAGAGCAGTGGTTTTCACTATAAAGTGCTGGGGATCCTTAAAGTTCAGAGAAAATGTACAAACAATTCAATGTTAAAATTTAATTAATTGATTTTTATAGGTTTATACATCTAACAATACCCTTAATGATAGGTAGAAAAAGTGAATATTGTGTCAGCGTAATAGAAATTTAATATTTTCAATATATATTTTCCATATAAATGTAATTTACCTACCAAAGATGTAAACCTAGGGAATGCCAGTGAAAACTAATATTACAGCTCTCCTCAACGAGCCAAAAAGCAAGATAATATTTAGGGTTTGGGGTTTGTTGAAATCCCTAACACTAGCTATAGTGGTACTTGGTTTAGCAAAGACTACTAATAAAGAGAAAGACAGCCAGACGGGTTCCATTTAAACAATTCAGAAAAGCTGCAGCACTGTGATGGTTATAAGAGGCTTGTATAAGCGCTCCGTTTACAATATATCTGCTTGGATAATTTACTCTCCTTTATAAATATAGTGGCGGTTTGCAGTGATGATGGTGGTTCTGCTGATTTGATGTCTTATGTTTGTGCATAATGTGCATACTCGTGAGAGAGACAGAGAGGAATTCTTGATTGATTCTCTGAAACGGTGTAATCTGTGCCGCAAAGCGCTGGAGAGGTGGGATGGTGATGAGGAGGAGGGTCAGATGTTGGAAGAAGAGCCTCTAAATCAGCATACGTTATTAGGGGATGATTCTGGCTCTCTCACATTACTTTTTCATGTTTGTTCCCCCTTATCTCAAGGGATCGCTCTTCCCTACAGCCTGAGCTTCTACAGGTCTCAAACAAAACACTTTGCAAGATTCTATGTAATACGGTTTTAATCAAATCCGTGAAAATAAAGAGTATATTAAATGTGTGTGCGTGAAAGAAACTGCTTGACAGGAGAATAAAGGTGTGAAGAGAATACACTCAATATTTAGTGGTGTTTGCCAAGACTTATTATTGCTTATACTTGGGGTTTTAGGAATTTAAACGCACCGCTAACCTTAAGTAGTAAACTTCAGTCCATTTTCAACTAAAAAGGAAAACGTATGCCTTTTGGCCATTCATTTACATGACAATGGCGTTATGGGGACCTAAAAATGTAAACGTGTTTTAGAGTTTTTGTAAACGATACCTTTGTCATCTCCGTGTAAACTACTAAAACGCAAATTTGTGAAAACCGTGATGTCATGCGCATGCATGTTATGTGTTCAGATTATAGGTGTGTTTGCAGGTTCATAGTGTTTCTTAAAGGGGCGGTTCACTTTTTTTTCTAGGCTTGATTGTGTTTATTAGGTGCAGTCTAACATGTGTTAATGCTTCGTAGGCCTATGTTTTTTGTTTGTTGTTGTCATCTCATACTTGTAGGTATGCTCTTATTTGTAAATGCTACTGCTTAGGTTAGCTTTTAATATACGGTTCTATCCTGATTAAAGCTTTAATACAGTACGGTAAATACACCATGTATAACGCTTCTCATAGCTATGTGAAAATAAGTGTATAAATGGAACGGAGCCGAGCTGATGATCTGAATGAGAAAGAGAGATGCCGAGCAGGCGACGTGAGGAACCGTATTAAAAACCACTGCTTTAGAACATTGATTTTGAAACTTGTGAATCCATTAGAATCGTTAGAAGACAGAATCGCGATTCATATACGAATAGATTTTTACGTGCACACCTAGTTTTCTCTTCCTCTTCTCTAAAGCAGCGCAGCATGGCCTCGCCCCCTTTGCTGCCTTTTCCCAAGGGCGGGGTATATCTGGGTTTGTGATGTCGCGAACCCGGGAAGTAACTTGTTGTAGTCCCTACCAGCCGTTTTTGTAGGCATTAAACTGCCAGAATTTTAAAAGACGATATCTCCGTTTGCGTTGAACTTTCAGCTTAGTAACTTTGCAGATATTGTTTATGCTCAAACAGCAACATTACACACCAACTAACGTTAAAATAAAAATAATTCGCAATCAACCACCCCTTTAACAAAGGGACATCACCAACTACTGGCCTGGCATGCACAATACAGTACACAATACAGGATCCGTGTGAAGGATCGCTCGACAACGTTGCCATATGTACGTGAAACTTTTCAAAGATGCAAAAATTTTTTTTTTTTTAAATCAGGTTTTAATACATTGTTGTCATGTAAATAAAAACACTATTAACACCTTAGCAATCACACAGCAACCGTCCACAACATGCTAGCCAGTGTTAATTTTTACAGATTTTTGTTTTAGTCTAAGCTTTTGATAGGAATAGATTTTAAAATGTAGTCAATATTTAAAAAGGAACATTACTAAAATTAACTTTTTAATTTTACTTTAAAATTTTTAATAAATTTTTTTTTTGTCCGTTTTTGTCAATAATTTAACGCTGATGCTAGCATTGTGTGCCGACAACCAGCATTCAGCATTTCTTCAGCATTCTACAGAAAACACAGAAATCTAGTTTGATTTTGGCATCCGTCATATCCGCCAGCCACAGAGTTTCTTATTTCATGATGCATTTTCAGAGCTTGCATGTCTTTGCTTTCTCTCTGATGGCGTACATTCAAACAGCGTCTTTGTGAACCTGCATCTCTTGAATCCTGATACCTGCAGCCAGGGCCTGGCAGACGCCCACTGGAGAAAGGGATCAAACGCGGCATTAGATCAGCTCTGTGTCCTTCGGTCTACTCTTTCATCTCATTTATTCATTCTTCATCGGTCTCCCCCCTCTGCTTCTCTTTCAATTTAAGCACTCCCTTTCCAACTTCCAATTACTTCTCTCTGGAAGTCCGGGTCTTTTTCAGAGTGGATGAATGTTCTGCGGAGCTTTTAGTGCGATCGTTCATCTTAAGTTCTGTAGATTGCGTACAGACATGCGTGCCAGCATATTATGTTAAAGTCAAATGTATCCTTGGAAAATAGAAAAAAATATATAAGGGTGTTTTCTTTATTTTAACATAGACCTAAGCTATTAGTCTAAAAAATGTGGTCTGAGGGATTTCTCACAATAATGCATAATTTATTTGATGGTTTTCTTATGCAACGCATCTGGCAAAGAGCACATCACGCCAACTCATCATACTTTACTTTTTGAGGTTAGCTGACAGGATTCCCGGGATGAAAAATAAACCGGAGAGCTGTTTATAAACCCACTCGCCATGAAGTTTTCAAATAAAAGAGCTTATGACAGAAGTTGTGAGCAACTACAAGCAGTGAGCATTACAAGCAGCACAACAAAACTCAAGCTCAGCCTTGGCCTTGTCTCATGGCGACTTAAGTCGACTGTATAGCCTGCAATAACGTAATACTCTCTTTATATCGAGCAGCTGGGGATCCATCCACAAAGACATCTGGACCGGTGTACTATATACTGAAGGTCAGTCTCATCTAGCCCACTGCTATAATGTCTATCTGCTGTTCAGCCTAGAGAGAAAGTGTCTTCGGCTCCTCCTTCAGAGTGGTTTTATTCCCTAAACGCCCCTCACCGTGTGCGTGCCGCTCTCAGTTTCTCTCTAAAAAGCTTCTCAAATGTCACTCTCCTCACACGCCCTGCGTGAGGGCGCTCAAAAGTGTTTTGTGCTAAAACGCACTAGAGTGTAACCACTTCAGTGTAACGCCGAAGGTTTTTACCTGCCGCAGACTGTTTCTGGTGGGAAATCATATTTAACCAATATAAAAGTAATTTAAAGCTCATTTAAGATGCAAAAGGTGCTTAAAAGGATAGTTCAGCTAAAAATGATCCTTTACGGACCTTAAATCACATTCTAAATCGGTGTGTGTTTTCTCCTGCAGAAATGAAAAATGTTCTCGGTTCTATATGATCTTAAAAATAAAGTTATTCTATGGCATTGCTGTGAAAACCCCCTTTTGGAACCTTTATTTTTAAAGAGTGTGGCTATCAAATATTATTTGTATGCATGTTCAGACAAGAACAGTCACACCAGATTTGATATCTCAAACAATTATCATGTGACGTATTTGACTGTACTGAAGTGCAAATGCGATTTGAAAGTTAGGTCAAGTGAATCTATTGTATGGTTGTCAATACCTAGAATATAGTGCACACGTCGTATTGAGTGTATTCACTGTTAGTTTATGCCGTTTTTCATTCTTTTTGAATAATTACAGCATGTTCACTGAAAAAGAGTGAACTTTTTTTTTGTTCTACTTCAAGTCATACAGGTTTGGAGCAACATGAGGGTGAGTAAATGACAGAAACTTTAATTTTTGTGAACTATCCCTTTAACAATCCATTGAGGTGACGGTGATAAATTACCAGTTCTCACTTACACACCCACGACTTTAACAATGTGTCAAGGGTGAATTCTGGAATTACTGTCATCGATTTGCCAGTTTGATTTTCACCACTGGGACAGTTTAAGTGGCAAACATGTAAATGCTTCGCTTGACTGACTTGGTGAACATGTCACAGGCTGCACACATTCTGTCTGCCGTTCTAGCCTTTCATTTCCCCTTCCCAGGCTGTGTGGTGCCTCTCCGGGGGCCCATCATTAATTTGCCTTTTTTATCTGCATAAATAACAGAGAACTGAAGCGGAGCACTACCTAATGAGTCATCCAGAGGTGGGAGACGGGGGCAAAGAGGCCAGAAACTGAGCAAAATTACATGTTTCCAGCTAAGACTCCTCCCACAGAGAGAGAAAGGTAGAGATGAAGGATGGAAGGAAGACTACAAATACATGTTTTCTCTCTCTCTCTCGCTCTACTTTTTCAGGACAAGAGATAAAACATGTTTGGGTCATATTTTACCCCCAATAAAAAAACGGAACATAGTAAATTACACTACCGTTCAAAAGTTCGATTTTTAAAAAGTTATTTTTTTTTCAATATTTTTTCCAAAGAATTCTCGCCAAGGCTGCATTTATTGGATCAAAATTCAGTAAAAATCATATGAACCATTTTAAATGTAAAATATTAACAGAAAAAAAAAATATATATATATATATATTTTAAGTGTCTTTAAAAATACATTTAGAATAATGTTTCTATTGTAATATTTTACAAAAAAATTCAGCATCATTATAAGAAATCATTCTCATATGCTGATTTGCTGCACAAGAAACATTTAATATTGGCAATGTTGAAAAAAGTATTTTTGTGAAAATTACTTAAATACTGACCAATAACTTTTCAATGGTACTGTATATTTACACTGAAACATACCTTTATGGCATCTCCCAGTTGTTATTAATATAATGAAATATGGTTATAATACAGATTAGCGGTATTTATTAAAATAATATATAACTGCTGATTAGTGGAAATAAAAGATGCAGAAAAATGTACGCATAGAAGACACACAAGACACACAAAAATGAAAATTGTCATTTTGTCATGTTACTTACCCTCATGTCATTCCAAACCCATATGACTTTTTTTTCCACGGCAAAATTTGTAAAAAAAAAAAAATTATATATATATATATATATATATACACACATCTATACAACTGATGTGCTGCATTCCAAGTCTTCTGAAGTCATACAATAGCCAATTTAGGCAATGTAGATCTCAATCTATCATCTTCAAGCTACCATATAACCTGTGGCAAAGATGGAAATGATGAGTAAAAGAGGATATCACAAAGAATGCTGCACAGAGACACGGTGAAAATAGCAAAGAAAGATGGCAAAAGGAGGAAACGGAGGGATGGAGAGCAGCCGGTAGCTAGCTTTTCCTATCTGTGAATAATTCATTGGTGACGTTCCTCTGAGGCACGGCCTCCAGGCGGCCCTTTCCCTCATTCAGAGCAGTGATGGGCTCCTCTCCCCTCCCTGATAGCACTCCAACCTGAATAAAGAGCTTGATTCTCCCCCACTAAATTCAATAACACAGCCTTTGATCCTTCCGGAGCCACCGCGCTGTTTCTGTCAGTTCCCATTGATGTGGCTTATGACACTCTCATTGCTAATGCAACAGCCTCGCCTCTCGGATTTGGAACTTAGCAAATGATGTATACACCGTTTACTTGAATGAGCGTAAATAGCTTGCTTGTACTCCTAGCGCAGTTTAGTCTGTTTGCGCTGTCTTTTATCTTACATTGTAATGCGTCATGCGAGCAGATCCATGAAGAGAACAATAGATGGAGAGAGAGGCTAAAATAGGCTTCAAGGTATTTATTGTTACAAAACCTATTGTGCGGCCTACCTAGACTGCATTTTAAGGATTCATACTGTAAGTGCACTTGTTCTGGTGTTTTGTTTTGGCCAAATTAAGAAACCGCATCATTTATATGATGCCAGAATGCAAAGCTCAATTAAAAAAAAAAAAAAAAAAAAAAGGTATCCAAGATGACAGAGCTTGAGAAGATATATTAAAAGTATCAATAAAAGGTATTTGTAGCCAGTCCTTCTATATGCTGTGTATTTTTTTGTGTTTATTAGATTTCCAGTGTTAGCTTAGCAAGATGCTATGCCATCTAGTGTATGAATTTGATAGCGTCATCTCAAAAGTAAAATTGAACACTTGACACCTTTTTTTTCCCCATTTCGAATAATTAGCCGTTTTCCAGTAAAAATTGTGATTATTATCCACTACACGTATTATACTACAAAATGATGTTATGGCTGATAATGGATAAATGGCCGATTTTGTCAAAATAAATAACAATACAACTCAAAAGTTTGTATGATGTAAGGTCAGTAAGATTTTAATTTTTTAATCAATGAATACTTTTATTCAGGAAGTATGCATTAAATTGTTGAAAAAAAAATCATTTATGTTACAAAAAATTCAGCTCTGCATGACAGAAATAATTACATTTTCATAAATTCATACACACCCACCCACACTTGATTGAAAAATATATTTAAAAAAAGATACAGGTTGAGTAGTGCATCTAAATGAAAGATTTAAGTCAATTTTATACATAAATATATTTGGGTGTATGCCGGTGTAAAAAATATATTTTTAATATAAACAACATGTTCACTAGTTCTAGAGCATCTACTGAAGTAAATGCATTGTATATAACTATATGTACAAAAATACATATAACATACAAATATATAATTATATTTACGTATATTGACAAACATATATATGCAGGCCTATATTTATATAGGCCTGTGTGTGTGCATATGTAAAAAAAAAATGTTTATATA
>NW_015505267.1:604364-634349 GCF_001515645.1 Sinocyclocheilus grahami | reverse complement strand
TATATATATATATATATATATATATATATATATATATATATATATATATATATATATATAATTATATACACAAACACACACGCACACGTATATTAAATCTAGATGAATAGATTAATAAGTCAACCTTACTAATCGAGTAGTCAGTTGTTGGACACCTGGTTAACCATCGTGACCTGTCCGCAACATCATTCTCAATGATAAATTACAAATATATCCCCAAATATAATTTTTAGGGAAAAAAATTCAATTAAAAAAAAAAACAGTTTGTTGTTAGAAGACTAGTCAACCATCATGACCTGTCCTCAACATCACCCTCAATAACCATGACGGTACAATCTGTACTCTGACAAACGTGGAATAATTTAATAGACTGCAATACTTGCATAATAAGTGAAGGTAGGTATTCCTGTCTGGCAGAGGCAAAGGTGACCGAAAGCATGTGGATTTGCATCCAGCATAATGAGCATTTTAGCTGCACTCACTGGCAGAATCATGATGGCAAAAAACCCTCATAATTGCTTTTGCGGCAGGGAGCCTCATGACCTGTCATTTGATTGTCCATTACGACTGTATTTTCCTGCACATTGAGTCAAATTGAATAAAAGGTGTCCGGGTCTGTGGTGGTGGTGGTGGTGGGGGGGATGGGAGTTAAATCCCGAAGGCCGCGCTGAGCAGTAAGAGCTCTATCACAGACACACACGGCAGGGCCATGTGAAGAACATAATGAGCATCAGGCATATGGATGAGATGCACTGTGGGTTCCGAATGGGCAGCGTTGAAGGGGAGCGTAGTGGGGCCGGGGGCTGGGATGCAGCCTTGATGGAGCCCAATCACTGTGGATGAAACTGAGATGCACCACTACCCAGCATTCCCTTCTATAGATTGGATATTTTCAGTCTGAATTCTCCCGACTCTTCTCTAAACATTGGGCTGGAACAGTTCAAACCATTTGAACTAATGCATTATTAAAGGAAGTGTACATGAAAACCTCATTCTTTAAAGTGAATCAATCCGATGCAAGAGTCACAGACCACAATGCCAGTTTTATTGCAAAAATGTGTTTCATTTGGGATTTGGTTTTGTGTAGATTCAAGTCCATCTGCTGTGGCTTTATTATTGTTTGTTTCTCCTACTGCATCTTTCCCAATAAGACTCATGGCTGTATTAGATCAAAAGGGAGCTTCTACTATATACTGAGCAAAGGGTCTGAATACTTAGGACCATGTGATATTTCAGTTTTTCTTTTTTAATACATCTGCAAAAATGTCAACAATTCTGTGTTTTTCTGTCAATATGGGGTGCTGTGTGTACATTAATGAGGAAAAAAATTAACTTAAATGATTTTAGCAAATGGCTGCAATATAACAAAGAGTGAAAAATTTAAGGGGGTCTGAATACTTTCCGTACCCACTGTATATATATATAAAAATTTGTAAAATGTATGACCGTCATTATTTTTTGCTCAGAATAAAATTAGACAGCAGGACACATTTAGAAGTACAGAAAAAAAACTAAAGCTGTATTAAACTTTTATTGTTTTTAAATTAATTTATATTTAATAATGCTGACACAACCTTTTTTTTGGGTGAGCATGAAACTGCATATTTAGGGTTATTTGTTGTGAACCTCACAATTGAAATTCTAAGACCAGTACTATCTGGTGTGTGATAGCAAAGAAGGCTTTACCTTTGGGATACGCGGAGATGTTCTCAAGGATGAACTAGATCCTTCAGTCTCCACATTCTGGTTAAATAGCCTCCTCAAAATTTGGTGCCGGTGGTTTTTCAGAAGAGCACATACAGTATAAATCACATTCAGGTCTGACTCCATTCTAATATGAAGCACTCACTTCTCATGATCCATTCAGTTCCCAAAATATAAAGTCTATTGTGAATCTTCGGTTTCATTCAGAAATACGTCAACATGTCAGCCGAAATTGTCTAATTTTCAGACTTTTCCATTCCTGCAGAGGCCTTTTGACTGAAGCTGGGACAAATACTCCTCTGTCAACTATTCAGACCATGACAAAGTATTGATTTTCTGCTCAGGTGATTTTAATTAGGCATTTTTAATTAGTTTGCCCATTGTTTGTCTTTCATTCTGCAGTTCAGGCATTGGCCAGGACTGTATCATTCATACAGCTGGCCCACAGTCTTCTGACATAGGCTGTCTCCAGTTGATAAGAGCACAATCAATGTCTGTGACACTCCCTGCAATTAGTTTCCCTAATTAACCATTTGGCCAAGGAAATAGTCACTGCAGGGGGCTGATTTCCGGGCTTGAAAGAAACCAGAGGTGTTAATTCATGAGTTTCACCATTTACAATTCTAAACTGCCAAAAACTTGTTAATTTTGTTGAATGGAAAAGCAGTTTATTTTTGTTATAAATGTATATATTGCCCTGAAATGAATGAACATCTTTCAGGAAGCCAGACAATTAAAAGCCATTACTTAGACTCTGAATGAAGATTATGATATGGTATATTTTAAACCCTAAGGTGACCATACGTGCCATTTTCCCAGGACGCGTCCTGGCCAGGATTTCTATATTGCCTAAAATGCAGACCGATGTATGACATCAAAATACCTCGAGATCATTTTGAAAGCATAAGGAACCGTCTGTATGGTATTTTGATGTCATACATCGGTCTGCATTTTAGGCAATATAGAAATCCTGGCCAGGACGCGTCCTGGGAAAATGGCACGTATGGTCACCCTATTAAGCCCTCACAAATTGGCTACTGTTCTTTTTTGGTTTTGAATGTACTGTTGAGATTCATTAATATGATGCACAAATATCTGTGGTAACTCTGTCTTTAGCATCTCCTGTCTGAACATGCTAGCCTCCATCACTATCAATAACAATAAATAGCTCTTTCTGTGGAAACCTTAAGGGATGGGTGAGATAAGGAGCCACATTAGCCGTTCCCAACTCGTACACACCATTCGACCTGCATTTTCCCATAGAACTGGAGGGCTACATTTACAAAGGGCCTAAAATGGGAAAGAGAGTATATACAGTAATGTAAATAAGTGGCTTTCAACTTGTGGATTTGAAAAGGCCACACACAGCAAGGATAAAAAAATTTTTTTTAAATATCTATAGAATTTCCATTTTGAAATATATGCAGGATATAACTATAAGGAGTTATGATATAAGGAGATATACTTTATCTCTTAAGTTAAGTAAGTCTCTTATGCTCACCAAGGCTGCAATTACTTTTAAAAAAATTTAGAAATATTATTACGATTTAAAATTAAAATTTTTCATTTTAAAATATTTTTAAAATGTATTTTATTCTTGTGTTGGTGAAGCTAAAATTCCAGCAGCCATTTCTTCACTCTTCAGTGCCACATGATCCTCCAGAAATCATTCTAATATGCTGATTTGATGCGCAAGAAACATTTAATATTAACAATGTTAAAGTGCCCCTATTATGGGTTATGAAAGGGTCATATTTGGGTTTTGGGAGTCCCCAACAACAGGTTGACATGCATGCAAAGTCAAAAAACATTTTCATTGTCTTATGATATGCATTTATTTTTAACTTACTTGCTCAACAATTCCCAAACTATTCGTTTAACAATTCATTTTGCCAAACCCCTCCTTTGCGTGACGCTAATCTGCAGTGATTGGTCTCATTTTCATTTCATCATGCCTGTAATGCCTGATAAAGCAGCGTTTGTGAGCACAGTGCTGCTTTGTTTACAAACAGCTCTTTTACAGCTCCAAAAGCCGCACCTAGTGGCAAAGAATGAATTTGCATTTTCATTCAGACCAATGCGAAAAGACCAACAAGTGGGCGGGCAATATGCTAATGTTTCATTTTGACGTCAACATGAAACGGCTTGGGATTCGTTTTAAAAACGACTCGTTTCAATGATTCAGAGTCGACTCTTTCTTTTGAGAGACAATAACTTTATACACGGTGCACTTTCAGATTTAAAACTGGGCAGGATGTTTTCATTCACTTAGAGCTGTTACACACTGCATGAAAGGTCATTTTCAAAAATCCATAATAGGGGCACTTTAAAAACAGTTGTGCTGCACATTTTCATGCTGGGTTGCCATTGGACATCCAAAGTAAAATCTGCATCCTGAAGCAAAACCAGTTGATGACCACTGATGTAATGTCAGCTATATGTTCATCCAGTTACGCAAAAAATTCCCATCACATACGCATACACACATATCATAGGCAGCCATCCGTAAACAGGAGGTTAAATGTCTAAAATTCAAGAACTGATTGATTGCCTGTCTCTTCTATGACGTGAATGAAGGCAGAAGCATAAATAAGGAAGACGGGCAGACGTGAAGAGGCAGGCTGCTTGTGCTCCAAGGCCTGCGAACACTTCACACACACTCACGCAAGAGAAATGAATCTCATTTGCTGAAAAGAGGCTGATATTAATACCAAGGGGCACAGAAATATGCAGGGAAATGAGTTGTTTTAGCAGGGTGCTCCTTTGAACACGGCAAGGCTTTTTTTGTCTCTCTTGAAATGAATTTGACGGAAACGTTTGAGTATTTTTAGGTCAAAGCATTTCCGCAGAGACCGCGTTTCTTGTTTTGTTAATTCCAACGGTACAGTCCTTTGGATTTTAATGATATGTTCTGTTACTTTTTAAGTGATTTTTTATATATAGGCTACTTAATGAGAATATATTAGGTTACTTGCATAGCGGAACGTGTTTGTTGTTGCCATATGAGAACAAGCAAATATGCAATTAAATTCAGAGCGTGTCTGTTGTGAATTTAGAAACACGGTAACATCTGAAGCACATCTTGAACTCTAAAGAGGGCCAATAATCAACATGTCTGAGGACGAGGGGACTGTAAACATATTTAGACTGAAAGGATTGAAGTTGCTTTTTGCCATATTTTAGTCCCAGAATCCCTTGTTTCTTCACCAGTGATCTCATTACAGTAGCTTAGCTAAGTGTCGGTCCACAAACAAACAAAAAATATTCCCACCATTTTCTCACAAGATGAAAGCAGGCTGATTTTACCCTGTCTGACATATTCTTTCATTTGTACTGGGTTCATCTGAGCTCTTCTTTGACAACTTCAGAACAAAATTGCCTGCAGTCTCTGATCAGTTGTTAATAAAGCAGCATTCAGGCTCATACAGGAAGGTATTGCACATGCATTATAGCATCATTGTGCACAATTTGTCATTGACATCAATCTTTGCACTGTGCTTTTGTTTGTTTGTTTGATGAAAGCATAAAAAAAGAATGAAAAAAGAGACTCAACCGAGACGTGAAAAATTGGCTAGCATGTCTACAGGGCCATCTGACCTTGCTTTGTGATTTTAGAGGCATCAGTGTGCATACAGCGGAGTTAAATTTAGTCATACTTGAGGCTGCAAGTCAGAATAAACAGAGGGTCTGCAGCGATACGGTGAATAGTTCACATTCTCTCAAAGAAATGATTGAAATAACAGAGCTGTGCCAAGAGAATCAAAAAAGCCTATTTCATACTGAAACAAATGGCATAGAAAGGTAAATATTGATCGCATTGTAGTTTTGGGCAGAGATGGAGTGAAATATGTTAGATATGCAGTACTGGTATTCTTACAATAATTCTCCATGGTCACCATAGTTAAGTCAATTGTCAGTAGTGCTTGTGAAGGCAAACATTATTGTTGTTTCTATTTATCATAACGGCTGCACCTTTACACATTCATTGGTAAAAAAACAAGAAAGAAAGAGGGTGAGTGCTTTTTAAAAGTTGAACTTGAATGTGTGAGATGTGACGGAACGGTCAAAGACTTGTCTTGCACATGTCTAAATAGAGAAACTATTAAAAGCAGCATATTTGAACACAAAAACACATTTACAGTCTTAAATCTAAGAAAACCTCTCAGTCCATGGTGAGTCTGTTGTTAAAGAACATCACATACCACACCATCCAAACCAGCTCGTCTGCTGCAGCGAGACAAAGTGCTGCTCCTCACAGTGTTTCATCACTGCCATATCACTCTACACTGGAACCACAATGACGCCCGATGAGAGCTGATAGTGTAGCCTGCCAATAGGGGGGCGTGTGCCTGTGGAGGATGCCTCCAGCATGCCAGAATCTGCCCCTTTTCTCGCCCCGCTGAATCCTCTCATTTGTGCAATGGATGCTTTTACTGGTGGAACAGAGTGACTTGAGATTAGCTAGTCGTTTATAATGCCCACATTGCATGTCTGGGGGCCTCGGAGGCAGAGGATGTGGGCAGAACTGTAAGGGTGCGTGCTCACTGCCTGACCCCTATTTTCACAGAGCCATGCAGTGATAGACTGCTTAGCACTGCCTGCTGAGCTGTGTCTGCTTCCATTTCAGTTCAAACAAAGGCTTCTTCTGTGTATATATATGTATGTCTATATACACATAATTTCAGGATAATCTAGGCATCTATTTAAATAGTTAAATTGATTTGCGATCTGCTCATTTTCAAAAGACAATAAAAATATCGATCACAAAGGAAACTATAAAACAAAGTAGAAAACGTTTTCGTTCACTTTTTTTTCGTCTTCATTGTTTTAAAAGCCATTTTACGGCGAGAATGGATTGTGCTGTAAACTTGAAATGATTGCTGCTGTGCTTCCACCTATTGGCCATACTTGGTAACTGTAGAGATATTTTAGTCCAGGGTCGTTGTTGTCATGCTTAAAATATTTAATTCTCTGTTTCAGGAGACTGCAGATTACACTAATGTCCAAGAGCTCGGGCCTCGGAGGCAGAGGATGTGGGCAGAACTGTAAGGGTGCGTGCTCACTGCCTGACCCCTATTTTCACAGAGCCATGCAGTGATAGACTGCTTAGCACTGCCTGCTGAGCTGTGTCTGCTTCCATTTCAGTTCAAACAAAGGCTTCTTCTGTGTATATATATGTATGTCTATATACACATAATTTCAGGATAATCTAGGCATCTATTTAAATAGTTAAATTGATTTGCGATCTGCTCATTTTCAAAAGACAATAAAAATATCGATCACAAAGGAAACTATAAAACAAAGTAGAAAACGTTTTCGTTCACTTTTTTTTCGTCTTCATTGTTTTAAAAGCCATTTTACGGTGAGAATGGATTGTGCCGTAAACTTGAAATGATTGCTGCTGTGCTTCCACCTATTGGCCATACTTGGTAACTGTAGAGATATTTTAGTCCAGGGTCGTTGTAGTCATGCTTAAAATATTTAATTCTCTGTTTCAGGAGACTGCAGATTACACTAATGTCCAAGAGCTGAAGTATTTAGACATGGTTATATGTGAGTCTCTCAGACTCTACCCACCTGCGTTCAGGTATGACAGCTATTACTTTATAACCGGTTTAATCACATCACACAGAACCACAAGAATGCAAGAATATTAATAACACTATTAAGGCTCTTGCATGTTTTTAGACTTTAATTACTTGGAAAGACATCTATTTGAAATAAACCAAAATGGTTTTGGGCATTGGACTGCATTACACTCTTTTTTCCCCCAGAGTGAATCTTGAATATCATGTGGGTTTTGTTTATTTTGTCACAGATTTGCACGAGATGTTGATCAAGACACTGTGGTGAATGGCCAGCTTCTGCCTAAAGGATCATCTCTGGAAATCGCTGCAGGTTTCCTTCACTATGACCCAGAGCACTGGACCGAACCTGAGAAATTCATCCCAGAGAGGTGAACTTTCCAAGTCATTTTTTGGGAAGAAATTTATACTTTTTTTTTTTTATTCAGCAAGGATGCATTATATTGATTAAAAGTAACAGTCAAGGCATTAATACTGTTACAGAAGATTTCTATTTCAAATAAATGCTGTTTGTCAGAATGTTCTGTTTATCAAAGAATCCTGAATTAAATCAGTACATATCAATCAAAATATAAGGCAGCCCAACGGTTTTCAACATTGATAATAATAAGAAATGACTGGAGTATCATGAATAATTACATTCAAAAATATCTTCAAATCACAATATTAATTTTTGCTTTATTTTTGATATACAATATTATCAAAACCATTAAAAAAAATCTTACGGACCTTAAACATTTGAACAGTAGTGTATATCTCACAGTATATCTTGTAATTATCAACTCTGTGGATGTTCTAGATATTTTTTTAACAAGCTGTACACAGATCTTTCTCCATTTTGTTTGCATGCCTCCCATGTGATGTTCTCACAAAGAACTCTGTATTTGTCTCAGGTTCACTCCAGAAGCCAAGGCCAGCCGGCACCCGTTTGTGTATCTGCCGTTTGGAGCGGGGCCACGCAGCTGTGTGGGCATGAGATTGGCCCAGCTGGAGATTAAAATGGCTCTGCTTCACATATTTAGGAGGTTTAACATGATGGCCTGCGAGGACACTGAGGTTTGTTATTGTTACACTGAAAGTAGTTCAGTTTTAGTGTGCATGAAGATTCTGTTTCCCTCAAATGTGGAGGTTTCCTGAGGTACAAAACAAATGGACAGTCTATATTTTATGTCACACAGGTTCCTCTGGAGTTGAAGTCGCACACCACCCTTGGACCCAAGAATGGTATTTTGGTCAACATCACCAAGAGGGAGAATTTTGAGGACGAGTCCTGATGGAGTTTTAGTTGTTGCTTTGGCAGTCTTGATCTAATCAATTCTAATCATATTATTTAGAATGGATCGATTGCCTAAAATCTAAATTCTTATTCTGGAATCACCTGACTAAATCAAATGTATCTGTGCTACTCATTTAAATGAAACTGAACTCAACACTATTAATTTACAACTAGGGCACAGATATGCAGCACATATGCACATTCATTTTGTTACTGAAGCCAATGGTAAGTCCCTCAAATGTAAATACAACCAACTACATGGAAGAAAATCGGATTTATATGTAAATGATTTGATGGAGAGACTCATCTGTACCGTGGAAAAGGTAACGCTGGTCAACTGCACTCTCTCCATTTCTCTTATTCATCTGTTCTTTTTGCCTAGGAAAAAACATGCTATAATGAATTAATCAGATCAATAAATAGAGCGCACCATATTCAAATTACTACTAATAATTATTATCTGCTAAAAATGTAAATATTGATTACATTGTAAATGATAAAAAAATGTATTTGGGCAATTGGGCCAGACGTATTAATATTAATATTAAGCAATACATTATTTTATTACGTTTACATAATAAATAGATTTTTATATATTGTAATATATTATAATTAAATATAATAAATAAGAATTTAATATTAATACATTCATATGAATTATCCAAATTACATGACACAAAATAGCTATATTGTTCAGACTGAGTATTTGTTTACTTTCTCATCACACGTCACATCTGTGTGATCTCGACGGGAACTGACTTCATACGCCCACTAAAATAGCTCAGAAAAGTCAAGTTAGTTCTGAGAAAAGCTCTAGCATCATTTGTCTGACGATCAAAAAGATATGACTGATACGCATACAGTATAGCTGAAGAACTGTATGTAATGGCTTTGTGCAAATAAACTGCTACTTGTTTTTCTAGTAGTGAAATGTGAAAAAACGTACCACTGAAAGACCCTCCAGAGAGAAAGATTCTGCACTCTTTCAATGCTGTGAATGATGCTTTTGGGCAGTGTTCTACTAAACATTGCGCCCACCCTTTGGTATTCCTTGGAAGTGCTTTGCAGAGGAACAATCTAAAAAAACAAACTGGTTTCGTTTCAGAAATGTAGTATTGTTATGTAACATGGCTGTTGGTACCTGATGCTTTTCAACAAACCTAAAAACGTTATAACTTAGAAGTATTAATCTTCATCTATAACCCTAAGTACAGTACAGAATTGATTTCCAAAGTGTTTAATAACCATTTGACCTCCTTGTACTCCGTGTGATTGGACTGTGTACCTTGTAGGTGAAGTTATCAATAGCTCCTTTGTCCCAGTAAGGTGGAACTTCCACAGAAGAAGATGCTGAGCTGTCTGGAGACTCACTTCTAATTAAAACACAATACACTAAAGTGCACTGAACAACAGATCAATCATGTTTAATATGTGTGCATGTAATGGACAAATGGTACAGTATATCATACCCCTTGATTTTGCTCTTGACATCTTGGGCAGAAACAAAACGTGGTCTCCTTCTAACATCTCTTTCAGTTTTGTACTTGAGATTTTGCTGGCACATCTCTGAAAATGAATTACCATAATCATTTTATGTTTTTTTTTTAAAGTTTTTTTGCATTTCTATTTAGCTTCAATTTATTTTTATTTTAGTTTTAAAGGGTTAGTTCACCCAAAACGAAAATTCTGTCATTAATTACTCATCCTCATGTTGTTGACGTCATTTTTGGGTGAACTATCCCTTTAATAATTTTTCCAAAAGCAAAATTTCTAGTGTTCATTTAAGTTTTTCATCTACTATACTTTATTTCAATAAAGAAAAGAAAAAATGTTAACAGTAGCTAACAACACTGTAAAGTACCTTTAAATTTGAGGGCGTATTGATGGTTCTGTGAAGTATATGAAATTTCCTTTTCACTGTCAGCCAGGTAATGTTTCTCAAGATCTTCTGAAGTGACTGACGCCACAAGTTTAGGATCTTCCTGTAAGATTCAAACAATAATTGCTGTGAAATGTAGTTTAAAGCTAACTGATTTTTTTATTATACTATTTCTTGTATCATATATTGACACAAATAACTGCTATTTTACATCATGTTAAATGTAACATCACAGATGATTTTTCAAACTCAGGTTTTAGAATCGCTTCTGAGAGGTATTATGATGCAATGTGTCACTGACCCCTTTGCCATACTGTGTCCAACCTCCCTTGTCATTCCTCCAGTACCACATCCATTCAGTGGTCAGAATGAAGTGAGGGGGTTTAGTAACAGAAGACGCTGTGGACAACCGACGCACATCTGACACTCCACAAGTCATTGACATAAAGTCCACGACCTGATGCCCTGTGCTGCTCTCAGTAATACTGCAATATGGAGAACATAACAGGTGGGGAAAAAAAGTGTTAAAAAGACAAGACAAACCACAATACAATTACTGGCCACTTCAGATACACATGCTAATGCAAATATTTAATTGAGCACTAAATGTTTTTTCCATAATAATAAAGTTACATTTTGCATATAAAAATACAAATACAAAAAGTTTAAAATCATGTACACTCACGTCACATAGTAAAAGCATTTTAATTTACATGAACTAATTTTGTTTTAGTAACCTTCCCTCTTATTGGACACTTGCTATCACAGAATAGATGAATCACGGTTGAGAGTGCATTTTTGCAGTGGCACCTGTAACTTTGGGATGTGATGGTACAACAGATTTGCAATATGAATGTTATTTGAAAACCCATTAATATACCAGTAAATACACATCTAAGATCTATTTATACCACAAAACATTTGCTGGACTGCAGTACGCCTTCTCAATCTCCTCTTCATTTGGCAAGTCACCCCACGTAATCCCATCCTTCTGTAATATCTGCCATTTATAGGGTAGATGGTGGTGAAAACGAACACACTTGTCTAGAGGAACACAAATAATGGGATGTTACAAAAAAGCACGCTTTAAGCAAATATTTCTTGCTTAACTTAGAGTCTCCAAACTAATTTTATTTCTGTTAACATTTATTTCAAGTCAAAATGTTTTATTATGGTTTTAGTTAACTTCCATCATGCTGGCTTGGTGGTCTACATGAACAAAGTGCTTGAAACTGGCACTGGCTATTTTGGGGCTCTAATAGAGAAAGGGGAACAGGATCAAGACAAGACCTTGAAACTCAGGTCACCTGCTGTGCTGCTGCACCATATTTCAAAGCACTGATGTATTTCCCGTATTTTAAGCACAAAATAACCTGCATAATTTATTTATAGACTATAAAGCTAATTATGCTCACAAAATAGTTTGTTAATGAGTTAATGATTTTTTTAAAGAATACAACATAAATGTATTTTCAATTATGAATCTCAAGGTTGAGAACAAGGTTAAGGAAATGTGCTTATTCAATGACATCACCTTTGAAACTACATCCAGTGCGTACGAAAAAGAGACAGATTTCATTGTGATCCGCTTCACTGACGGAGCTACTGGATTTGTGTCTGGTGCGCCCTTTCACTGCAGGTAGAGCTACTGTCCAGATAGAAAACAGAATGAAAAGAGACATGGAAGAGAAAAACTAAACAAGCACAGCAGTAATCTACAGCTCTTTTGTTCAAAAATAACTGTGCAAAATAATTTGTGCGAAATTACAAAAACACAATCAGTGTCTCTTTTTCTTTCATTCACCTGTCTCACTCTTCTTGAAAGCTGAAGAAGCAATCAGTAACTTGTTCTTGTAAAGCCAGAGGAGTTTTCGCATGTTTTCTGGACTGAGCCCTCGAGCATTCAGGATTTTCTGAGCATATGCATCGAAGCTGTGGGTCCTTTTGCAAGCTGCTCCGAACTTACAGTCATCCTGCAGGAAGTGCAGGCAGAGGTGCAGGTTGGTGCAGGATGTCTTATATTTACAACTGCCATATTCACCATTTCCCTTGTTGTAGTGGGAGCACACCTAGACAGTTGACACATCACAAAAAAATCAAGAGTCACACATTGTATACTGAAAAAATGGCATAACACATTATTAGAAGATTGTCATGTTAAAGGAATAGTTCACCCAAAAATGCTTTGCTGAAAATTTGCTCACTCTCAGGCCATCCAAGAAATAGATGAGCTCGTTTCTTCATCGAAACAGATTTGGAGAAATTTAGCATTACATCACTTGCATATTAATAGATCCTCTGCAGTGAATGGGTGCCGTCAGAATGAGAGTGATAAAAAAAACATCACAATAATCCACAAGTAATCAAATCCTGCTGATTACTTGTGGATTATTGTGATGTTTTTATCAGCGGTTTGGACTCTCATTCTGACGGCACCCATTCACTGCAGAGGATCCATTGGTGAGCAAGTGATGTAATGTCACATTTCTCCAAATCTGTTCTGATTTCATCTACATCCTGGAAGGCCTGAGGGTGAGTACATTTTCATCAAATTTTCATTTTTGGGTAAACTATTTCTTTAAAAATTCAAATAATGGACACAGGATGCAGAAATGGAGAAAACACAAAAAGCCTGAGCAGCTTCTGCAATCACTTCCCTTTCTTATGCAGTGAGAAATGCCCATGTAAGTGAAAAGTTAATGTTTATACAATCTAGATCTTTTAAATTTAACTTCAAACGCCGTGCAGAGTCTGACATGACTTTCCAAGAGTCATTTGAATGAATTATGAGTTAACTAGCAAAGCTGTTTAACAGATATTGACCTCTGGAAGTAATGAGGGGTCGTTTTGAAGCAGAAGTTGAAACAACTCTCCACTCGCAAGGCCATGAAGATCATGTTTCTTCAGGAGGTCAGAATTATGCGCTGATGTCAAGTCATGGGAATTTTTGCATTTTGTCCTAAGAATGACAAATAATGCAAATTAAATAGATTTATATAAGGTGAAATTGTAAAGAAGCATAGAAATATCCATATAAACATTAAATGTAGTGTTTTTACATACTTGTGTCATTTTCAAACAAGCTGTTATTGTGTCCAACCAAGCAAAAATTGTGTTCATTATTTTACTGTGTAAATATGATTAATTATTAACCAAATACATTTAGTTATAATACACTGTATTATAATTATTGCTGGCACCTATTCTGACGTTACTAGTTCTTAAACTAAATATTAGTACCTATTTATGAGACTGATATTGATTGATACTGGTAACATTTCTCATCATACTAGCGGCTATTGCCTTTTTACTCATTATATGTAATAACTGATCAAATGGCTACTTACTAGTAAGATTTTAAATTGAACTGTAAGACTAAAATGTTACTAGTAACACCCTAAGTACCAGTGTCTGTTCAATTTGTACTAAGAAAACTGGAATACATCCGAGAAACTTTGAATTACTACTAAATAAATGACTTAATGAATAGTTACTAGTTACTAGTGGTGAAACTGAAATAGTTACCAGCAACAGCTGGAATACATAGAATTAATACTAGAATTCAGTGACAAAATTTGCAGTGTCATAACTAACAATGGTAGTTAGGTTTCACTTGGAACAGTGGTAATATTACACCAGTTAGTCGCTACTGAACCAAAACAACAGGGCCTAGTACTAACACAATGGAACTTGACTTGAGATGGAACTCAAAGTTTACTTACCCAAATCTGCAATTTCCACATACAAAGTACCTGCACAGGTGTAGGTCTTCACACCCGGAGCATTTGTCATGTTTACACAGTCGCAGTGAGGTTTTGGCTAAGATCAGGCTGTCAGCATCTGGTATGGAGCTTCTGGGATTCGAGTCTTCATCCTGAACTACAACAAACCTCTGGCGATCATCGAGCACCTGAGAGAGAATCTGATCTGCCACCGTGAAACTCTGCCGTAAATCCCTCTCGACTTTACCATAGTCCGAACAGCCCTCGTGTTTGCAGATAAAGTTAAATATGTGTCTAGAAACGACATACATTTTCGTAGATTCCGTCAACGACAGTGGGTTTCGCCACTTCTTGGGTTTGGCCGACGGTTTGGGGCATTTAAACGGAAACGAAAGCGAAACTGATGCTGGTCTTTGGCTCCCTCTGCTGCCTGAAACTCTTTAATAAAACAAAATAAAAAGAAATGAAACTATTTAATAGGTCATCGTGGCAACCGGTTGAAATGCAGCTTGCTAATTGTTACAACTGTAAAAAAATATATAACAATAAATAAAAATCACATTAAAAAATACTTGATTCTAGATGGTCAAACATTTTTTTAAATACCCTTAACCAGTTTCAATTTTCTCTGTCTCACAGCCTCTTTCTTTTCACAAAATAAAGTAAAACATACATTAATATTAGTTATATTATATACAAATTTAAAGTGTCCCTATTATGGGTTATGAAAGGTTCATATTTGGGTTTTGGGAGTCCCCAACAACAGGTTGACATGCATGCAAAGTCAAAAAACACTTTCATTGTCATATAATATGCATTTATTTTTACCTTACTTGCTCAACGACTCTTAAGGATTCATTTTTCCAAACCCCTCCTTTGCGTGACGCTAATCTGCAGTGATTGGTCTCATTTTCATTTCATCATGCCTGTAATGCCTGATAAAGCAGTGTTTGTGAGCACAGTGCTGCTTTGTTTACAGCTGTTACCACAGCTCTTTTACAGCTCCAAAAGCAGCACCTAGTGGCAAAGAATGAATTTGCATTTTCATTCAGACCAATGCGAAAAGACCAACAAGTGGGCGGGCAATGCTAATGTTTCATTTTGACGTCAACATGAAACGGCTTGGGATTCGTTTTAAAAACGACTCGTTTCAATGATTCAGAGTCGACTCTTTCTTTTGAGAGACAATAACTTTATACACGGTGCACTTTCAGATTTAAAACTGGGCAGGATGTTTTCATTCACTTAGAGCTGTGTTACACACTGCATGAAAGGTCATTTTCAAAAATCCATAATAGGGGCACTTTAAGTGGGTGATGGTCAGGACAGGCCAGAGGAATTATGGGAGATGGTAGAAAAAGCACCAGGACCAGTCAGGGAAGCTCATGTGCCCATTCAGTCTCATCCTGGAATGAAATCTCATTACTTATTTTGAACTCTTTTAATAATTGAATTGCCATAAAAGAAGAAATTGTCATATTTCTGAATCTGTTCCTACCCCGGGATGTCCAACTCGAGGTAACTAGAGATTACACCAGCTCCAGTGCGGATCCAGCCTCAAAGAAAGACTTCAGATGACCCACCCTTTGAAGAGATGACCTCTGCGAGGACCCCAGATGATGCCAACTTGAATCGATATGCACAACTGCCAAATTTTCTCTATATTGTAATCATTATGATCACACTTGTAATCATTTTCTGTAAAGCTGCTTTGAAACGGTGTGTATTGTGAAAAGCGCTCTACAAATAAATTTGAATCGATTCTATCCTCTTGGACAATGCTGTTAAAATCTTGAGCTTGTTTGGCAAATTTCATATCCACAAATTAAGAGTGACAGCCTAATTTTTCTTTAGTTTGGTATTGAGGTAAAGTATTTTCCCTTTTTACATCACAAAGAAACAAAACAAAAAAGGCATTAAAAAAATCCCAGGTTTTAGCTAAAATTACCAAGCATATTATGATACCAAGTCTATTCCAGGGTAGTTAAGGGGTGAAATGTCTGTTTTTAATTTCCTCTCTCTATCTGATTACGTCATCCCATGTCACGGTCACTTGATTGTATTGTGAGAGTTTGGTAATTAACAACAATAACAATAATAATAAAACAAAATGTAATTTCATGTATGTTATTAGCGTGAGACGACAACATAAGTGTGATCGCATGTGGAATCTCATTATAAATTGATTTAAGAACAATTAAGTGGAGCATTTTGCTGACAGTTGAGCTGTGATTTATAACATCAGGTCAGTTTGAACTGGTAAATGTTATGTTGTATCTTCAATGGAATGGTTAAAGAAGCCAGAACAACCAAGTTTCAACAGATCTCGCTTTTCAAAATGCTCTTATGCTCCTTCCTCATTAGCTATGACAATTGGGAAATGATCGTGTCGAGAATGCGAAATCATTAAGCTGCTGTCTTTGTTTTTACAGCTCAAGCTAAAGAGAAAGCATCACATTGTGAAGACTTCATGTCATCACATACAATCTTACCATTATGAAAACAACACTGTCTGAGGAGGAGACACAAGCCAACACCTCAGTGAACAGACCAACCTATGTTCTTTATTAGAAAGATGGAGCAGTCCTCCAAGAGCTAAAAAAAAAACTAGGAAAATGTTTCTTCAATGTAAGCGGATGTGGTTTACACAATCTCCCTGGGCATATATTCAAATATTACTATCAAAAATATAATATTCAAAGTAAAGCCTTGCTGACACAACTTAGAATCGCTCATAATATCGACAGCCAATCAGGACGAGCAGAAGATGTGACATCACATGCCCTTATATGGCAGTGTTTCTCCAACGTCAACATTCCACACATCATTTCGAAGAGTCCTGACTAGAAAACACTCTGAGATGTAAAGACACATTTCCCACAATCCTTATGCTGTAAACAGAGAAACCAAAGACCCCGCTTAGTTTCTGTATTATTCACATTTAGCAGTTTTTCTAGTGGATGTAAACTACTGATATATAGAAAGTCACCCTTAACAACATACCGTAGGAAGCTGTAGTGATTTGTTGCTTTCTTTAATATCATTGTCACAACTCCTTAATCTATTCACACAGAGTATTGCGGGAAAAAATAAGGTGTCAGACAAGCATGCAAACAGTTTTGTGATACAAATAAACTGCTTTCCGTTAGTTGAAGGTGTCTAGAATATCTAAAAATGTTCATTTGAATGGACTAACTCTGAAATAAACATCTGTTTAACTAACTCTATCCTCCCTCAGAACCACGCTTAGTGAGTGACGTTATTCTAGTTTATTAATAATCCCTATAATAGTGTTGGAATTTTATACACACTATGTTCAAAACTACAGTCACCTCATTAACTACAGTAATGTATTTCTATTATCTTTAGTTATCTAGATTTGCTTTAGTCCACTCGCTAAAGTGAATGAAATGTTGCAAAATAAAGAACCACACCTCACTATGTTCATTGGCATTAAAATCCACTATATATCTGGCTCTGACAGCAGTGGTCCTAATCTTACATTGTGTCCTCATGTCTCTGAACGTTTCGCCCACAATGAATCACATGGTGCAGGATTTGTCAAGTGAATCCTGTGGAGGGGCCGCCGGATGCTGCGCTGCTCCTGTTTTGGGTATCGCCACCATGGGTTTGGGCCGCAGGGCGGGGGGCTTGAGCTGCACCCCCATGCGCGGGGCCACGGCGGGCTTGAAGGTGCTCATGGTATCGCTGGAGGAGCAGGTGCTGCGGCGCATGGGCGGCTCTTTGACGGCGGGCCGCAGCAGGAGCCCGTGGAGTTGGCTCAGGGACTCGGTGGAGCTGGCCGGTGTGGGAGCATTCTTCATCGGCTCCAGGGTGTCCAGCACCACGTCAGGGGCGTGTTTAGCAGAACTCTGCCGTTCGAGCTCCTTCAGCTCATTTAGAGCAGTGTTCATCGTCTCCTCTATGTCCTACAAGAAAGAGACAGAGCATTAGAGCGCTTATAATAATAAACATCAAACAAATGCAATACAAGCGGACAACATGATGAATCATGACTAGTGAGATCAAATATGTGAACATGAAATGGTCAGATTGTTAGTATTAAATACATGAGACAAGTATTAAAGAGACACTGGAAATGTTGTTGTGAAACCAGTGGGGAGTTTTTAAAGTAGTGGATAGTGTGTGACATCAAGTTTTTTGGGGCTAGAATATGGACTCAATAAAACCATCTTTTTCTCAGAACTATTTTAAACATGAAAATAGGCCTTATTCATGAAACACGAGCAGAATGAATTTATGTGAATTATTTGCTAGTCAGACATTTTGAAAAATAGAGGGGCTCAGGAAACTTTGCCGTTTAAAATTATTTAAAGAAAGAAAAAACATTTAAAATAATTAACACGTACAAGGTCTGGTTTTCTCAAGGTCTTGGAAAACCAGGATTTTTTAACAGCATGATTTCTAGATTTCTAATAATAATAAAAATAATTTTAAAAGTCATAGACATTTCTATAAATCAACGTGTATATTTAAATTATGTTATTGGGTAGAAATTGGTCTTTTCTGAGCAATTTTTTTAATTTAAATCCTTATCCAATCATCGCAAATGACTGGAAAAACATGTACATTTATTTGTCAAAAAGAGTGAGAACTCTTAAGAACATTCAATTGAAGAAACCACAAAATAAATTGTGGTTAATTATATTTAATCTACGCACACTCCAGAGTTTCTGTAAATAAAGCAAGGAAATATATTAGCCTAGCTGGTCAGCTTTCAGACATTGTCTTTGACAATATGGGGCCTTGAAGTCAAAAAGGATGACAAGCACTGGCTTACAGCACATTTAAACAGAATTTTGAGTGGTTTACACATTTTCTTTGCTCGTGCTTCATAAATGAGACCGTGTGTGTGAGTGTGTTTTGCAGATACGCATTAGTCATTAGTAACAGGAGGCAGTAACTGACTATGTTACAGGGCTGGGCCTGCTGCACATGGTGTGAGGGGCGTCGTCGCTCGCTTCCCGCTGACCTGTGCGATGCTCTCTGGATCCAGGCCCTTGCCGTGAGGCTCGGAGAAGCTTGTGTACTGGCCTGAAGACGTGGACCTGCGGATGGGAGGGCTCTCCATCTTTTTTATGGACTCGTGCCGGCTGATGTTGGTCAGGCTGCCGTGGCCGGTCCGTCGACGTCTCTCGGGACTATCCATGGGCATGTGTCCTCTTCCTCTCAGCAGGTCCCGCGGACTGTAGTGGCCCATCACTGGGGATCCCAAATCTGGGTTGCAGTGACTACCCTGGCTGCTATGGTTGCCGTGGTGGCCCTGTGAGGGGTGGACCAAGCAGTGGGTGTCAGTGGGGCGAGCTGGAGGCCTGCGGGTCGGGGGGTCACTTCTCTTTCTGTGCCTGCTAAATAAAGCAAAAGGAAATAAGACACGTTAAAGTGTGTAATGAATCTATTTCCATACCTGGCTAAACAAAGCTTTTGTGAGAGGTTTGGAGACCACTGCGAATGCTGTTAGCTTTACGTTAAGTGGTGGACATGATTCAAAAACATTACTGGTCTTCACATGCTGCATTTGGGAATATCAAGTGTGCTTCAGCGTTCATGCTTAATTAGCATCAGCGTCATCTCCAGAGTATCTGTGGCAGCCATAGCAAGACTAAAGAATCTTCCAAAACATTTAAAAAACAAAATAAGTCGAAGACGTGGTGGAAAGCAGTGCTGTTATCGTTAAAACTATTAAAACAATTTTTGGGTAAACAAACAAACAAAAACAACAACAACAAAAAAGGAGGGGGAAAAAAGACAACTGTTCTGTAATGCAAGTATTCAACAGTAAGTACTGTATGTTTTAAAGCCAAAAGTGCACATAGTTGAAGAAACATAAATGATAGTAATAAATTAGTAAGATGAAGTATTTCTATCATAACATAGCTGCCTAATAACTTGCACTTAATGAGCTCTTGTAATGCTTGTATAATCATTTTGACAGTCCGTGATAGATAGCAATCAGTAATGACATGCTAAATTGTGAGTTCATAAATGACATAGCTGTGCTGCTGATAATGATCAAAGTAAACAGAAATGAAATGAATTTGAGTGTTATTTTATCTAAAGTACCAGCAGAGATATTTGTCCAGCAGGGGGAGACCTGCACTACTTTAAAACATGGAGCGACTCAATAGTGCCCTGCTGCATTATACAAGACACGGAAAGTGTCAATGTGTCAAAAGAGAGTGAACTTTTATGGGAAACCATATAAATCTGCTTTAGAACAACTACAAATTATTCAAATTCATATTGAACGCCATGTGACACTGAACTCTCATTCATTTTATTTCTATGGCACAGTCTGCACAGTTATCACACTGCAGTACACCAACACTCACTGCTTATCCTGATATTCTGGCCAACTCAATGTAAACAAATACTGAGTTCATGTGTTTGAGCGCCCACCGCATCTTAGGACTAGTGCCGACATATCAAAGAAAATATTTGTCTTTGGAGATCACCACTTTATGATTTGATTGCCATAATGTCATTGGGTTTACAGTTGCAGAGGAGGCTATCCTCATCCGCGAGGAAGTATGTTTGATAAACGCACTTATGGAAGGAAGAGAACATCTAAATAAAGACAAATGCACTGAAAGATTTAAGAGGCAGGAATCATAGCTGCACGACACAGAGGGATAGAGCGAATGAACGGGGGAGTCACAATACTCCCCCGTTCAACACAATAAAAATAAAGACTTGATGTAAGCAGCTTCAAGAAAATCCACACGGGGACTTCTTTCTTCGTTCTTGTTACTTATAGGGTATTTTTTTTAAAGTTACATTTATGGGCTTTTATGCCTTTATTGTGATTGGACAGTAGAGAGCTGACAGGAAAGCATTGGGCAGAGGGGAGCGGGATTGGCCCTTGAGACGGGAATCAAAACCGAGTTGTCGCACTAACCACAAGGCCATTGGCACTGACACAGGGTATTTGTTTGATTTGATTGTCATTTAATTGACTGTTCCTTTAACTGAATAGCCTAAGTGTCTTGGAGTGCTTGAAGCAAGGGAATTCTGGGATGTGCTCGTTCCAGTGTTAATTTTGACAGCAAATTTTGATAGTCTTTTGACTAAAATGCCATTTAGTTTTAGTCATATTTTAGTCATCTGAATTGTTTTTAGTTTTAGTCTAGTTTTAGTCGACTAAATATAAGATTTGAAAATCTAATGGGTTTAGTTACAGTGCATTTATTAAGCATTTCTCTAAAATTTCCAAACTCATTATATAGATTTGATATTAAGGTTTTATCATGATAGGCACAGATTTAACTGCGGTGACACACAACATGCCTTTATGTTAAAATTAAAATGAAATAAAACCACTTCTCATAAAGAACAAGAACATGTTTTTTTTATTAATGAAATACCAATGGTTATATAGGCTAATTATGCATTCTTTATAGCAACGCGTTTACCATATTCTTCATTCTTTCAAGCAGACATATTTATTTCTATAAATAAATTTAGATTCATCTTTAGGGCTACTAAACTTTTTCAGTCAAGAGCAGTGCGTGATTTTCTGTCTTTCTTTTGTTGTTTGATTAACATCAATGACTTGGGACAATAGCAACTAAATTAGGCTTCTGTCCCTTTAAAACCGAATGCACAGCTGCAATGGATGCAATGTACTGATACATGTTCTCCCTGCTGTTTACGTTCACTTAAGACGTAATCAACTGTTTATGCGAATACTCGTCAAAACGGACAATTCAACAATTTTGTGTGTAATTCTTCGTTCATGCGACGCGAAAGAGTACTCACGCGCTGTGAGACGAGCTTTCTGTGTGTGTATGCTTCAGTGTCTGCGCTCAGAAAACCAGACTGAATTGAGTTCTCTCTTGCGTCGTTAGATTTATCCATATGTCTGCTCTTCTCTTACTCCCACATATTGACATTTTTTAACGTTTTATGCGACGTGCAGCAAGTGTATGTTAGCTTATGTCCCGCCAGTTCATATGTACGCATCTAACCTCCGAACCACGCAGCAGATTCGTTCTGAATGAATCTCTTCTCAAATCGTCCCTCCCTAACATTTTCGTCTCGTTTTTATTCGTTGACGAAAATGTCAATAGATTTACGTCATAGTTTTTGTCATTCAAAAAGAGTTTTAGTTCGTTATAGTCTCGTTGTCGTCAGTGAAAAAAATTGTTGACGAAAATTATTCGTCAACGAAATTAACACTGGTTCATTCACTCACCTGCTGATGTAGGCATCAGGTAGCCTGCTGTCTGTTGGAGACCCAATGTCTCTACTGGAGCATTTCTCCTCTCCTCCATGCCCACTGCTGGCCTCACTGTCCACCTTCTGGCTCAGAGTGTCAGAGAATGTGTCATCCCTGTAAAACAGCAAACAAGCAGTTATAAAAACAATTTACACGCATTAGGCTTAGTTTAATGTTTAAACACAAACTGTTTCACGACAGACAACAAGAAGAGCTCAGATTGCTACTGAACCGCTATGGGTGCATTAGGAGGACCCATTCGTATGGGCTGGACTGGCACAAGTAAATGAGGCATGTCTGACCCAATGAGTAGCAAGGGTTGTGCTCGCTCAATCTGGGGAAGTGGCAAAGACCGGATATGGGCATATTTGCGTTGGAGAGCAGCAATTGGATAAGAGTGTTCAGACAGTCTCAGGTTCTCTGCAGTGAAGGCATGATTAATCTCAAACTTCCTAGTTGGTCTGTTTAAAAGGGACACCGAGAAGGAAACCGATGCTCCATTTAAGTGAAGTACTTCCTGACGTATTGTACGTAGGGTGAGGGTTTCAGGTACTGCATTAAGGTTTGGCGAGGGGAGTTTCCGGTTAGAGAAACGTGAGAAAGAGAGCAGGTCCCAATTGAAGGATTTTATTTGAATTATCCTTGCATGTTTGAATTGTTACAGGCATTTGCCCATAAGGGATGCATGTGGGCGTGTGTGTTTTTTTTATCAATCACTCACAGAAGAAACAAACATGCTGTAGTCTATTTTCTTGCACAATGAACAAATCAATCTATCCACCCATACATATAGACTGCCTCCTGATACTTGTCCGGGCATGTCTTGACTTGTTCAGCCTTTTCCAAGCCTTAAAAGGTTATAGACATAAAGATACCTCTGGGTGGCATCGTTGGGCTTTCATACAGCTACCAAAACACATTTCAAAACAGTCAAAAATAAGTCCCAGGTGGGCACTCCTTGGTTTGTATCGCTGAGCTTTTACTTTTCCCTCAATACTCCCCAATACACTAAACGTAGGGCTGCATGACTTGGGGAAAAAATCTAATTGTGATTTTTCTGATAAAATGCGATTAAAATTAAAAAGCAACCGATTTGCTGTACTTGTTTGATGGGCAGCACAATTTGAAAAAAAAATGTTGCAATTACATATCAATATGACAATATGAAATAATAAAAACTAACAATAACAATAAATAATATTAATAATAAAATAATAATAATTATTATTATTCTTTTTAAAAAGCTACAGTTTTGCTTAGATTTTTTTAAAGGGCTGCGCAATTTGTCCAAAAATGTTGTGATTATATATCAATATGACCATATAATAATAATAATAAACATTTCATGTGAATCAAGCGGCTTTGAGACACTGAAAACGCTGTATCATGAGTTGCTCATGTGCAAAAGAACAGTGCTGCGCTTTGCATATATTTAGATAATTAATCAAATTGCAGTATTTGTAATTTGTAAGCCATACTACAATTTTATTTCGACTAATAGTGCAGCCCTACAGTAACTGAACAAAATTCAAACATTCAACTTTGTTTGTCACTAACCTTTCAGCAATGTTTTAAAGCAATCAATCGCAAGGACATCTTTTCCTGGCGTAAGTTCAAACATCATAACGTTGAAATTAGCTTTCACTGTTTTTTGCTGTTTACAATGTATACTTCCTGACTAACTTTGTAACATTGCCCTTCTTCATTGCTATCTTGTGAAGGTCAAGCAGTACGTGATGCTTGTGTTGACTGGTGCGTTAAAGCCCTGACACGAGGCCTGTGAAAGAGACTTGGAGAGCATGTAAAGCTCCACAAGTCCTGTGTAAAATCACAGCTGTTGATACAGCCTACTGGACAGAACATTAGGACACATGTGCATGTTTTTTAACACCAAACAGACATTTCTATCAGCTGTGATGTGAATTATCTCCATTGCATGCGTGCCATAGAGGATATCCTGTGTGTATGAGCTGTCCATCCTTTCACTCTCTCACTCTTTTATTGGACTGAGGGGCTGACGCTGCTGGTCTAGGGCCTCTTAAACTCCCTCTCTACACCTGGCTGTAAATTCAAACAGAGGGTCATGATGTGAATTATTGATACACACACAGTGGGCTGGTATGGGCTCTGTTGTTGGCGTCACTCAGTACTGTGCCCGATCCATTAGATTTGCCCCCCTTATGAGTCATAATCTGTTCAACTAGGCGCCAATGGTTGCCCAGGCGGAACAAGTTGTCATGACGATAAAGGGATTTACCAGAGATGGTCCACAGCAGAGTGGTGAAACTAAACTCAGATGTGCCTCAAGTTATGTTCCAAATCTATCTAGGTGCCTAGATTAGGCATTTTATGCCCTACGCCTACTTCCATATTACATAGTATGCAAAAAGCAGTACATCAAAGCTGTATTTGCAAATATACAGTATTCAAAAGGCATGTAGTATGTCTAGATTGTAATATAGAACATATGTTATTAATGGTCGCAAATTCTTAATTTTGGACATTGTTTATCTCTTGAGGAGAAGGCAATCCCAGAATGTGACAAGCTCAGGGAAAAAATTAAATAGTGGACAAATCAAAATAATAATATTACACTATACATACTAGGGCTGGGGGAAAATAACATAATATTAAAATAAATAATAATAATAACGAAAAGCAAACAAACAATAAATTCACTACCCAGGTGCCAATAAAATTTTTATTTAAAATATTATTTAATATAAATAATAAATATTATTTTAAATATTTTATGATGATTCTACATTAATATGACAATTACATATGTAAATTGTTTAAATATAAAGTAATTTTTTTATTTTATACATATGATTGTTATATAATAATTTATATATAATAATATATATGATTTATATATAGTAATATATACATAATATACAATAATAATTGATATGCGATTAATCATGATTAATCATAAAAATCTGTACAATTAATTACATTTTTATTAGAGTCACAGCCCTAATATATACTACATAAATAATAAATTGCCTCTTACATTTTCCCTTTTACAAACATAATATCTTATCCTAATTTTTTATTAGATTTTCTACATTGTGTTGTACAACAGTAAATTCTATTTCTGATTTATGTAAACTTGCGGATTTATTTCTAATTTGTTAAATGTTATGTTAATTTTATTCTATGTACAAAGAGTTAAATTTAGAATCTGAAGTAGAATTATTATAAATTATAATTATATAATACTGAAAAGGACTAAATAGACAAACTCAAAAACAGGTAAATCTATTCAGCCCAGTATTTGTGTGCTATGTATTTTCTTGCCTGGTGAAATAAAGGTTGATAACATCAAACTCTGTTGAAGCGCAATTATTATTATTTATATTCTTTTATCACGGTAGAACAGTAGAGATACTCACATATCCTGTACAACAATGTACTGGTGAGGCACTAGGCCGTCTATGCCGTTGTGTCTGCCCTCCCACCAGTCATCCGACGCTCTCTGATACAGCAGTAGAGATGCACCCTTCTTAAAGGACAGCTCCCGCGCAGAGCGGCCCACATAATCGAATTTTGCGATGGCTTCAATGGGCTCCCCCTCTGTAGAAGAAAAAAACACAGCATGGTTAATTCAGTGAGTTAGAAGAACGGAAACCGATGTCACATGTGAATAAGAGCATTTCAATGCATCAACATTATAGGGTCTCTGACTAGCTGCAGTACATGCCTTTGCCACCATGACCCCCTATACGTAAGGACTCATTAGAGAGCCAACAGGCAGTTCTGGCAGAAGGGGGCTGTTCTTATCTTCAGGACAATCGGGCAATGTGGACCTTACCAACAACATCACAACTCCTGCCAAATGAGTGCAACACCTCTTACAAAACAGCACTGTGATACATTGGTGGCAATACTATGGTGCTTGAATAATAAGGTACAAGACACCATGCTAAATTATGAGCTAAGTCACAGTTAAAGGGGAACGACAGTGCTTGCAACCCTTTACAAAAATATAAAAATTCAATAATTATTTATATAAATGTTTTAATATTTCAAATGACGCATTTCAATATTTAATTAAAACTATATTTATTAAATAATATTTAAATACAAATTTCTATTAGTTAATATATATGATTGAATAAAATTAGCTTTAACAAATTATAAATAAAAAGAATACATTTTAAGCAAAATTACCAATCAGCATCTATGAGCACCACTGTGCTTTTTATAAATGGATATAAACTGTGATACTGAATGAATACCATATTTTTGTGCAATGGCATTTACACATTATGCAAATATACTTAAAAAAAGCAACGATGGTGATAGCTATCATAATATTACAATTTTACTATGGTCATAACACCATGGCACTTTTCTGTAAAACCAAAAAAAGTCTCATTAAAATTTAAAGCTAAATTATAAATCAAGTTACAGTTGAAGGGGAATGACAGTGCTTGCAATCCCTTCAGCACAGCCTAAAGTTAAAAAAAAAAATAGATTGCTTTCTATATTTTAGAAATTATTTATACATATTTTATATTTAAATAGTACATGTAAATATGTAATAAAAATATGACATTTCATTATTTTAAAATTTGTTTAATATTTAAATATGTAATTATTTCATTTAACTACCAGCATTATTACCAGCATGTCCACATGCATCAAGGAACTATCATTTTACTACGACCTTAAAACCCTGGTAACACCATGGTAATTTTGTAAAAAAACAAGTCTCTTAAAAATTACTTGAAATTAAATGTAATTAAATGCATATTGTGAATATATGTTTAGTCTTTTCTAAGACCTTTTCTATTTCTTTCCCTTCTGTAATGCATTACAGTCATTAGTCAAACATCAAAAATGTTAGTGAAAATGTAGTAATACTTGTGAGTATTCAAAAAAACAAAACAAAAAAAAAACACCTCAGGAGAAAGGCACAGCTTTACCATTGTTGCAAATAAAGACAGAAAAATTAGGGAAAACATTAACAAATCAGACAAAAGAGAATACACAATCCATTTTACACAGGAATAGTAAAAGCAATATAAAAACAAGAAGCACAAGCTCAAAGAGGAAATGCTTTTTCATTCTCGACAGTCTGTTGACTGTCTGAATTAATAGGGATGCTCTGAGACCAGGCACCTTGTTAATAAAGAGGATGGGGTGGAGATCAATATGGCCATCAACTGTCCACACGTCCCTGTCTCTCCTCCATCTCTGCCTGACAGACGCTGTCATTCATTCAGTGTCCTTGCAAAAGCCTGTTCATGTATCATAGTGCTGCAAGGACAGTGTTTGCCAAGACAGGAGGCAGACAAAGTACAGTGGGGCAAAAAAGTATTTAGTCAGCCACCAATTGTGCAAGTTCTCCCACTTAAAAAGATGAGAGAGGCCTGTAATTTTCATCATAGGTATACCTCAACTATGAGAGACAAAATGAGAAAAGAAAATCCAGAAAATCACATTGTAGGATTTTTAAAGAATTAATTGGTAAATTCCTCGGTAAAATAAGTATCTGGTCACCTACAAACAAGCAAGATTTCTGGCTCTCACAGACCTGTAACTTCTTCTTTAAGAGGCTCCTCTGTCCTCCACTGGTTACCTGTATTAATGGCATCTGTTTGAACTCGTTATCAGTATAAAAGCCACCTGTCCACAACCTCAAACAGTCACACTCCAAACTCCACCATGGCCAAGACCAAAGAGCTGTCTGGATTTTTTTTTCTCATTTTGTCTCTCATAGTTGAGGTATACCTATGATGAAAATTACAGGCCTCTCTCATCTTTTTAAGTGGGAGAACTTGCACAATTGGTGGCTGACTAAATACTTTTTTGCCCCACTGTAACAGTCAAAAATGTACCTAAATTATGTATGATTTTAGCTCAGAAAACAATTTTAAAAAAAGAAAGAAAATGCAGACACTGACCAAAATAATTCATTTGTTTACTGTGCAAAACCTTGCTCACTAAATTACACAAAGGCACTTCACGATACACTTTTAACTCATTGGGAAGCATGTATTAAAGAGACTGTAACTTTTGTTATGGTACTATTTTTATTCACAGACATTAATGTTCTTGCACTCGCTTGTTCTAGTTGATTACACATTGTACCATATGGACTTCCTGTTGCCCCAGAGGAGAGCTAACAACCCATGCTAGGTTTTCTGGCTAAACATACACTGCTCTAACAGTAAGTTACTCACCAGCACCCGCAGCTGCAAGCAAACCCAGGAGGAATAAAGGCTGACAGAGTAGAAAACTGTTTGTAAGCGGCATTTCCTGCTTTTTAATGTTTTTAATCGAGACATGCTTGCAGACTGCAGGGGTGCTGCCATTTAGAAGAGAAAATGAGCTCTTTGCAACATCATCAGGGACCTGTTAAGAAATGTTCTGTCTTTTAACAAAGATCACATGTTTTTGGTTTTCTACTCAAAGGCTGGCATTTCAACAAAGCTTTGTTGTAAAACAGAAACATCGCAAGTAAACTCAACATGAATTAGAATTCAATACCCATTTGAATTATATAATGTGACTTATTTTATAGTGAACCCAAATATTCAAGAAAAATTTGTATTTTAAGAACTGGAAAAAAAAACAAGATACATTTACTTAAAAAGCAATAATGCATAAGATATTAAGACACATTTTCATAATTTAAAAAGATCTTTAAAATTATATTTAATAATAGATTTTTTAATGTTTATAAAATAATTTTCTTATACTCACCAATGATATACTTGTTCAAAAATACAGTAATATTATGAAATATTTCTAAAATGTCAAATATTTGTATTCTATTTTAGCCTATATTAAAACTTAACCCTTAACTGTCACCGTCCCACCTGTGGGACATTTGGCGCTCTTTTTTGTTGTTGTCATTTTTCTCTATCAAATCTTTTAGTAATCATCATAAATCATATATCATTTGAAAGCTTAGAAGCCCAAGATTCATCCTGTGAAAACCATTTCGAAATCAGACATTGCCTTACCATGGAAATGGTACTTTAAATTCTTTTGGCGGAAGAAATTCTTTCCTCCCCCTTAGTGGGCAGTGTCAAGTGTCATATTACAAAATGAATTACGGTCTTTTAGAATCAAAACTTTTTATAATCTTGACAAAATACATATCATTGGAAAGGTCTGAGTCTCAGGATTCCATATTTCGAGATATAAGTAATATTGACAGAGAAATCTAGACATTTGTGACCAATTCAATGGAGTTTTTGGCTGTTTGTGGTATAACGCCCTAAATAAAATCTCACAGGAATCTCAATTTTTTTCATAGCAACTTCAAATTTGGAACATAATTTATTTAGACATAAGGCTATAATTTTATACCAATTTTAGAGTAAAGCCTGATATGTAAAATATTTATTATATATAAAATAAAAAAAATGTATAGTGCATTTTCTTTAAATTTAAACTACTATAACTTTTTGATACTTACATTTTTTGAAAAAATGTATGCGATAATTTGCTGATTTTCTTCTTTAAAAAGAGACCAACCTTATGTCTGTATTCCAAAGTGTTCATAAATTACAACAATTTAAGTTTGGATAGTGCACCTGCATGCCTATTTTAAAAAATGG
>NW_015505267.1:551899-603517 GCF_001515645.1 Sinocyclocheilus grahami | reverse complement strand
ACATATCATTGGAAAGGTCTGAGTCTCAGGATTCCATATTTGGTGGTTATTTTGAGATATAATATTGTATAGTAATAATATAATATAGTAATATTGACAGAGAAATCTAGACATTTGTGACCAATTCAATGGAGTTTTTGGCTGTTTGTGGTATAACGCCCTAAATAAAATCTCACAGGAATCTCAATTTTTTTCATAGCAACTTCAAATTTGGAACATAACTTATTTAGACATAAGGCTATAATTTTATACCAATTTTAGAGTAAAACCTGATATGTAAAATATTTATTATATATAAAATAAAAAAAATGTATAGTGCATTTTCTTTAAATTTAAACTACTATAACTTTTTGATACTTACATTTTTTGAAAAAATGTATGCGATAATTTGCTGATTTTCTTCTTTAAAAAGAGACCAACCTTATGTCTGTATTCCAAAGTGTTCATAAATTACAACAATTTAAGTTTGGATAGTGCACCTGCATGCCTATTTTAAAAAATGGGGGGTGACGGTTAAGGGGTTAATTTATTCCTGTGATGCAAAGCTGGATTTTCAGCATCATTACTCCAGTCTTCAGTGTCACATGATCCTTCAAAAACCATACTAACATGCTGATAATAAGATATATGCTTAAGAAATATTTTTTTAATTATTATCAATGTTGAAAACAGTTGAGATGCTTTATATTTTTTGGAAACCGTGACATAATTTTTTTTTCCTTTGATGAATAGAAAGTTCAAAATTTAATTTTTTTTTTAATTAAAACAATAAATAAGCTCCAAACCAAATATATCACACAAACCAGCATTTCCAAAATGGCCAATATTCTTATTGTACATCGATTTCTCACAGATGCAGAGATTTGTCTTTTTCTTCCCAAGAGAGCATTCTGTCTGCTTATTCCAGTTCACTTGAATGAATAAATGGCTCTAAAGGCATAGCAGGGGTCCCATCACTTGGCAAAGTGGCTTTCCAGATGGGCCCTGAGACGATCCCATTCAGACGCAGTGATTGAGGACAGATGCTGCACTGGTCACAGGTTTGAGCAGGCTGATATAATTATGCTTGAAGTTAACAGTACAGCCATCGGTTCCGCAGGATTGTTTACGTCTCCATTATAATGACAGCTGATAAATATCCAACTGAGACTTTTTCTGAGAGAAGATTTAGAAATAGAATATAATCCAAATTGCTTATTATGAAACAAGACAAAACATACAAGTTACCCATAAGTGAGATCGGACATAAGCTATGTCCACAGTGTGACGAAAGAGAATAATAATTCCTCTACTGGGAAAAACCTTCTCAATACATTCATTAAGAAAACATTTGGAGCAAACCCATGGAAGCTGAGAGCAATTTTAAAATTTTCAGGTCAGTTATTGGGTCTGACGTTGATATTTGACATCTGTGTTAGTTAATGGAAACCCTGACAAGTATCAGGTTTCTCAGTTAAATGTTATAGGTTCATGAAATTTAAACAGACAATAAGATGGGAACAGTCAAAATTAATCTTCAGCATGCAGATGTGCATGTCTGTATGTCTAATAGTGAGTCACTTGTCCACAGAATTAGTATTTTCTGTACAGTGAATGGCACGTAGTGCACTATATAGGGGACAGAAAACGATTCAAACAGTGTAAATATGCTTTCCATTGAGGAAAAAAATAAGTCTGGTTTCGCTCTGTGTCACGCTAACCACCGCACCACACACACTCTGCTCCGGTCCAGGGACATGATAGCACAGAGCGGATCACATGCAAGAGTCAGCGCAGACCACAAAATGTATCGGAGCTATTTGAATTCTACACAGAATGCTATATTTTATAGCAATATGGATGAGATTGTGGCTGGCATACCCTGTCAAATGCGGCTTTACGGAGCTCAACGGCTCTGAACGGCTCTAGCCCAAGCTGTGATATAAACAAACGCTATTGGCTATTTTAAAAAGGGGCTGCTTGATATGTCCCGCCCTGTCTGCCTGTTTCAGTTAAAATGACGTCAACACCTAGAGTAACGCTGCATGTTTCGAAGCATTTCAGGGGAACTTTAAGTCTATTTTATGGTCAGTTTTATCACAAATCTTCTCAAGCAGCACAATTTGAGGTATCATGTTCATGTTCGTAGCACAAACAGTGAGGGACAAATTATTAGTCTTTGAGTAATACTTAATACACAAGAATGACAATAATATTCTTGCCTTAGCCAAATAAATAATTCCCATTTGAGCAATTACAGGGAGAGTCTATTACCATTTGTTTTCATGCTCCAAAAACAAAAATAGACTTCAAAGCAACTACTTTCTGATAAAGGTGTGTTTTTGGTATTTCTGATTCAGTCCTAGCATTTATCTGACTCCCTGCACAGACTTTTGTCTGTCTGACAAATCTTAGATATGGAAAAAGCAGACTTCCCACTTCTCTTATAAAATAACAAAATAGAAAACAGGCATTGTTCAGGTACAGACGGAGAGGCAGGAAATGTGTCTATTTTCAGAGGGGTAACATACAGGTCAGCAGCAACATTTTCCTTTCGGTTCTTTTGAAAGACTGTACAGAAGACAAAAACAAACCACGTGATTGAGTTGAGTTTTCAGTCTGACACTTGCAGTTTATTTCTCAGATTACACATGAGAATTGGTTCATGTGTCATCAATGGGCCGAGCATCTGGTTTTAGTTTTGTTTGTGACAGTGAGCTTTGGGAACTTTTTGGAAGTTTTTTTCCATAATAAAACTACATGCAGCAACAAAAAGAACTCAATTTTGAGCTGACTGGTGAGAACTCCACATGTATTTTTAATGCAAACTGCCCTACAGCAATGACAGACTGGTCTATGTTGCCCTGTAGCACTGGAAAGCATTTACCAGAATTGATTCAAACTCTCTTCCTTTGTTTACGGATGTGTCTCCCTTCCCAAAGGATGAGAAAACTAAAAGGAGGACCAAAGAGTTGGACGAAGTTCTCCGCTCTTTAACGATCACTTCCTTTAGAGCTGAGAAAGTGATTACCCAGGTCAGGGCAAGTAGGAATTAACCCTTGACTGGCCGTGTCAGAAAACGTTATATGAACTAAAATCAATCCAGAGGCTCACTGGCCGAAGCCAATCTGAGCCAATGGGAAGAATGACTGGACAGGAAAAGATGACTTAACCTTGTTCCTATAAGCGCAGAGTGCTTTCTTAATGTGTAACCTACATAAACTGGCATGGGTTGTCATACTGCACATACTACTACAGGGTGTGGTAAACAAAATAAACTTACCATCCTCACTGGTGTGGGTCTCCGCTCCTCTATCCTGATCAACCTCCTCAAGAGCTCCGTGTTCACTGTATGGACTCTCACTGCAGAAGAAAAGAAATAAATAAATCAAGACAAATAATTATTTTTGCCAAATAATAGGTTTATAGGAACTATAACCAAATATTTAAGGACTTAATAATAAAAGTCAGATAATTAAATGTTTCTGATGAGCTTCAAAACCTTTTGTTCTAAAGTCATGTGCTTAATGTTTGAAACAAATTTTGTATATACACAAACTGTGAAGTCTGTCTATATGTATAAATCACTATAAAACATTTAAAAAGTACAGTAAAAAAAGATTAAAATAACAGTTTTAATTTGTTTAACATTTATTGGTCACTACATAATTTGGACCAAACGTTTGACTGGTTTTGTGCATCCTAAAATACAAATATACTACTGTTTTGGGGTTAAGTTTGAGGTCAGAAAGATTTTGTTTTTTAAGAAATAAATATGTTTATTCAGTAAGGACCCATTAAATTGATCAAAATTGATAATGTTACAGAAGATTTCTATTTCAAAGAAAAGCTGTTCTCTTAAACTTTCTATTCACCAAAGAATCCTGAAAAAAATTTATTGCGGTTTCCACAAATATATTAAGCAGCTCAACTGTTTCAAAACTGACATTAATGAGAAATGTTTCTTGAGCACCAAGTGAGTATATTTGAATGATTTCTGAAAGATCATGTGACACTGAAGACTGAAGTAATTACTGGTGAAAATTCAGCTTTGCCGTCACAGGAATAAATGATATTTTAAAATATATCACAATAGTAAACAGCTACCTTAAATTGTAATAATATTTCTAAATATTACTGTTTTTACTGTATGTTTAATCAAATAAATGCCGCCTTGGTGAGCTTAAGAGAATTCTTAATGACTTAAAACTTTTAAATGGTAATGTATTTTTGTATGTAAATGCTTATACAGGGCAACACAGAGTTAAGTCACAGCCAGAGTAAAACTCAGCATCAAGCAAAAAATACAGAGGCTGTCATTAGTATTCAAGAGGAGTAGGGCAGGGTGATTGGGATTCTGTCAGTGGCACAGCGTGGTTACTGAGACTGGCACTAATGCCCTTCACATCCATGCAGATTACCTCTGACACACAGTAAAGCCATTTCAAACAGAGCACTGCCACTCCCGGATGCCACACTACCAAAGGGGAAAATATGAGAACCGGCTGCAGGAAGTTTAAGAAGGGTGCATGTAATATCTGAAATGCTGAAGTATAGATGCTTGCAGTGGCAGGTGTTTTGCTTCATTTTGGGGGATGAAGACTTGTGGGAGTTGGACCGCTCTCTTTGAGACAACAAAATCACAAGCCAACACATACACACAGCTGTGGAGCTGGCCAAAAATGTCTCTTTCCTCTTCTCATCCATGCACATTTTTGGGAGAAATGAACGTTGGTTTGGCTGACGATCTTTCCTTACCTTAATGGCAGCAATTAGTTTCAATTGGTTTCAGTCTGTCTCACCTAGTTGAAGATCTCCAAACCCCTTCGGCCTCTAAAAAATGTCCCACCTTAACTAAAGAGCTCACTATCGGCACCACATCTTTTCACATAGGAAAATTGCTGCCAGCTGGTGGCGCTATGACTATAACTGAATATTTGCATGTAGATGTTTTCAGGCCAGGACTCTTACCAAACATGTGAAGTTTGGGGCAGATCAGACATTGCATGTTTAAGTTAGTGTAAAACAAGTATTTTCCTGTTGCCAGCAGGTGGCGCTGTGAATATGACTGAATATTGGTCTTTAGATGTGTTCAAGCCAGGACTCTTATCAAGCGTGTGAAGTTTGTGGCAGATCGGACATTGTATGGCTGAGTTACAACAACTTCCTTTTCCATGGTGAAACATCGAAATTTGTCAGGCAGCCACGGACACGCTCTTTAACGAAAACTCAAGATCTTCGCAATTTAACATCGCAAAGGCCTTTAGATTAGACTGAACCAAATATAATTTTGATGTCCTTAATTCTCTAGGAGGAGTTTGTTACAGAGCAAAACATGTCACTTCCTGTTGCCAGAAGGTGGCGCTATAACTGTAACAGAATATGGGCATGGGCATGTGTTCAGGACAGGACTCTAACCAAACATGGAAACTCCAGATTAAAATCTGATTAAATCGCTAGGAGTTTGTTGAATTACAATGCCTGACACAAAAATTTGAAAAAAGTGATGAGACGTGTAGCCAATTGGTGCTCTGCATTTAACCCATCCAAGTGCACGCACACAACAGTGAGTAGTAAACACACACCCAGAGCAGAGAAAATTCAAAATAATTGACTTCCTGTTGGGTTTTGGATTTGGCTCTAAGAGTAGGTATTGGTGTGTTACATGCGTCTACCGAATTTCATACATGCATGTAAAACGTAGCTCGAGGGGTACTTCGTTGAAAGTGTATAGGTGGCGTTGTCGAGCCATTTTGCCACACCCACTTCTGAAACATACTGTATATCAGACGAAACTTTCGGCACTTCTGGCGTGTATGTACAATTTAATGAGTTTTCAAGCATGTTTAGGCCCTTAAAAATGCGATACATTTTAATAATAATAATAGCAAACGGAGCACTATTAACAATAAAATGACGCTGGATTGTGAGTAAATGATAACAGAATTTCCGTTTCTGAATGACTATCTCTATAAATTATGCATTTTTGACCTGTATTACTTTTATTCCAAATATTTTATGAGGATTTATGCTCGCCTCCTGGATCAACTAGATCAGATGATCTTCAAAACAAAGAGGTCCCACCCAAAAACTGTGCTAACAAAATAAGTGACTCACTATAGCACTGACTAATCATTTCTTTTATTTCATTCGAGTCACACCATGGATGTCCGGATACCATCACTAATCCTCAAAAATACAATAATAAAACTTTAACAAGCTCAAACACTGTCTCGATTCTCATCTCTCAGGTTGCGCAACCCATGAACATCTATCTTATAAACACTTCCTTCACCCACCTACATGCAGTTGCCCAGACAGTTATCAATAAATAATTAAAACCAACATCACCATCACATCTCAGCACTCACCAATAGTCTCCGCCTGCCATACACTTCTCGTACATGGGGCCGTCAAGCTCCTTCGCGTCAGGAAAGATGGTCTCGTGATGGATGATGATGGTTTTGATGACCTCATTGACATGGGCCTGGCAGGAGACCTGGTCCTGAGTTTCTGGAGTGGGCATGAGGGTGGGGCCAAAGCAGATGGCCAGATTATAGTGGTCCATCATATTTTCATCGCTGTACTGGGACAAGCTGCAGGAAAAACAAGCAAGCTATTAGGACATTTGACAACCAGCAAAAAAGCAAGAACATTCTTGTATATTTTCATTTGAAGAACTGTTCATTTAAGCATTTATGGAAAAAGCATTTCCATAAGGACATTCATCTGTGTGTTTGTGAAACATTCGGACTTACTGGTTGAGGAAGGCGAACAGATATCGCATGACCACAAGGACTGATCTGGGTACAGTAAGAAGAATCTTTCGTATATACAGCGCTCTCTCATACAGATTGTCTATTCCTACAAAAGAGGGAGAAAGAGTAAAAAATATAGTAAATATATATAGTAGATATCTTACAGGATTCTGCAAGTCTCTCACTCAGAGGATTTATTTAGCCTTATTTGGTTTAACATGACACGTCAATGCTGACATTCACATTCATGTAGAGAAAGTGTAGGAGTCCTGAAAGTGTATTTGTCTTGCCATGACATTCAGAAATTATTATTATTTTATATTAAATGCCGTTGTCATTCAAGACACTTAACAGCCTTGAGTATCTTATGACATGCCTCCATCTGAAAGTGTTAATTCACTGATAACCACATCACTGCAGCTCTATTCATAGAGTTACAAGGCTGAGCTCATTAAATGTTGAAAAAATAAATAAATAAATAAAACTTGCACACCTAAAAGTTAAATTCTGTGCCAACCTTGTCATTTTGCAAACAAACATTTCCAATAGCCAAGTCTTACAGGAAAACAAGTTCACTTCTTTTTAACTAAAACTATTAAAATATTTTTGAAAATATTACAAATATTTTCTGAAATTATACACACACACATATATGTATGCATTGGATGGAAAACGTCAACTTAAAAAACTTTCCTCGGAACCTAAGTTTAAGACGAAGTACTAAATTAATAAGACTGAAACAAAAATATAATATAAAATATAAAAAACAAAAAAATAATGAAAATGACAAAAGCACATAAGAAAAAAAATACTAAACTAAAATGAAAATTGAAAACAAAGCAAAAAAATAAAAGCTAATTCAAAATAAACATAAAAAGACAAATAATACTGAAATAGCACTGATTTGTTGCTTCAAATTGCCCATATATATAAATTGCCCAAGTCATATATAAGTATATAGCACATGCACAGAAAGGTCTGTAACCAGGGACATGGCAGATACAGGTATGTGTATCTGTTACACGCTCTCTGATTCAGTGTTTTAACCACCACAAAGAGTGACTTTAAAAAACAAGGCATTTTACTTGAGTTCATTTAAATTAATCGGCAGGTGTGCCGCCCCTCACCCTGGACCGAATGAAGCCGATTACAAGAGCATTAAAAGAGGTAAAGTCTAAAAACTATTCAACTGCTTTTTTTTAAAGAAGCTTAAAAATTCATCCAGAAGACTGGCATCCCAGAAATGTGTGTGAGTATTCCTGCGGCTCTCCTGCAGGAATGTACACAGATTTCACTGGGTTTTCTCTTTGGAGGCATTATAACTCACTTCCTGTCCTCTCTGGAATTCCATTACGGATCTTTGTGGTCTCCTTAGCATAGTCCTCTCAGGCTGTGTTTGGAAGCATACTATTCTACTATCACTATTTCATGGCAACACTAGTATGATGACTGAACTGGACATAATAACAGTTGTGATCTTTCTGATTTCCTTCTTATTTTACCATTTGATCCGACTGCCAATACATTTCTACCAAAATTTGTTTTAAAAAGCCAACAATTGGATGTGACTTGCTGATTTAAATTACTTGACAATTACTTTTGCACAGAACTATCTAAATCTTTGTGTACTGTTGCACATACTATTTTTCAAAATATAGATAATAGAGTGCATACTACACAGTATGCTACTAGCTCATTCCAAACATAGCTTCAGATTAACCACTAGATCTTGACCCCATCGGATCCCACGGGTTGGCTGTGAGACACACACAGTACTTATAAAAGCAAAATCGGCTGCTGCCAGCTGGTGGCGCTATGACTATAACTGAATATTTGCATGTAGATGTTTTCAGGCCAGGACTCTTACCAAACATGTGAAGTTTGGGGCAGATCAGACATTGCATGTTTAAGTTAGTGTAAAACAAGTATTTTCCTGTTGCCAGCAGGTGGCGCTGTGAATATGACTGAATATTGGTCTTTAGATGTGTTCAAGCCAGGACTCTTATCAAGCGTGTGAAGTTTGTGGCAGATCGGACATTGTATGGCTGAGTTACAACAACTTCCTTTTCCATGGTGAAACATCGAAATTTGTCAGGCAGCCACGGACACGCTCTTTAACGAAAACTCAAGATCTTCGCAATTTAACATCGCAAAGGCCTTTAGATTAGACTGAACCAAATATAATTTTGATGTCCTTAATTCTCTAGGAGGAGTTTGTTACAGAGCAAAACATGTCACTTCCTGTTGCCAGAAGGTGGCGCTATAACTGTAACAGAATATGGGCATGGGCATGTGTTCAGGACAGGACTCTAACCAAACATGGAAACTCCAGATTAAAATCTGATTAAATCGCTAGGAGTTTGTTGAATTACAATGCCTGACACAAAAATTTGAAAAAAGTGATGAGACGTGTAGCCAATTGGTGCTCTGCATTTAACCCATCCAAGTGCACGCACACAACAGTGAGTAGTAAACACACACCCAGAGCAGAGAAAATTCAAAATAATTGACTTCCTGTTGGGTTTTGGATTTGGCTCTAAGAGTAGGTATTGGTGTGTTACATGCGTCTACCGAATTTCATACATGCATGTAAAACGTAGCTCGAGGGGTACTTCGTTGAAAGTGTATAGGTGGCGTTGTCGAGCCATTTTGCCACACCCACTTCTGAAACATACTGTATATCAGACGAAAATTTTCGGCACTTCTGGCGTGTATGTACAATTTAATGAGTTTTCAAGCATGTTTAGGCCCTTAAAAATGCGATACATTTTAATAATAATAATAGCAAACGGAGCACTATTAACAATAAAATGACGCTGGATTGTGAGTAAATGATAACAGAATTTCCGTTTCTGAATGACTATCTCTATAAATTATGCATTTTTGACCTGTATTACTTTTATTCCAAATATTTTATGAGGATTTATGCTCGCCTCCTGGATCAACTAGATCAGATGATCTTCAAAACAAAGAGGTCCCACCCAAAAACTGTGCTAACAAAATAAGTGACTCACTATAGCACTGACTAATCATTTCTTTTATTTCATTCGAGTCACACCATGGATGTCCGGATACCATCACTAATCCTCAAAAATACAATAATAAAACTTTAACAAGCTCAAACACTGTCTCGATTCTCATCTCTCAGGTTGCGCAACCCATGAACATCTATCTTATAAACACTTCCTTCACCCACCTACATGCAGTTGCCCAGACAGTTATCAATAAATAATTAAAACCAACATCACCATCACATCTCAGCACTCACCAATAGTCTCCGCCTGCCATACACTTCTCGTACATGGGGCCGTCAAGCTCCTTCGCGTCAGGAAAGATGGTCTCGTGATGGATGATGATGGTTTTGATGACCTCATTGACATGGGCCTGGCAGGAGACCTGGTCCTGAGTTTCTGGAGTGGGCATGAGGGTGGGGCCAAAGCAGATGGCCAGATTATAGTGGTCCATCATATTTTCATCGCTGTACTGGGACAAGCTGCAGGAAAAACAAGCAAGCTATTAGGACATTTGACAACCAGCAAAAAAGCAAGAACATTCTTGTATATTTTCATTTGAAGAACTGTTCATTTAAGCATTTATGGAAAAAGCATTTCCATAAGGACATTCATCTGTGTGTTTGTGAAACATTCGGACTTACTGGTTGAGGAAGGCGAACAGATATCGCATGACCACAAGGACTGATCTGGGTACAGTAAGAAGAATATTTCGTATATACAGCGCTCTCTCATACAGATTGTCTATTCCTACAAGAGAAAGAGAGAGAAATCAAAAAAGAGGGAGAAATCAAGTAAAAATAAATATATGCATGCAAGTCTCCCACTTAGGAGTCCTAGAAACATACTTGTCCTGCCATGACATTCAGAAATGATTATTCAGGACTGCCGTTGTCATTCACAGCACTTAGCAGCCCCGAGTATCTAATGACATTCCTCTATCTGAACGTGTTAATTCACTGATAACCACATCACTGCAGCTCTATTCATGGAGTTACAAGGCTGAGCTCATTATGTGGGGGAAAAAATAACTCTGGACCGCTGTTCAATCACACAAAGTTAAACTCTGTGCCAACCTTGTCATGTTGCAAACGTACGCCTCCAATAGCCAACTCTCAGTGGAAAACACATGACTTCTTTTTGAACTTGTTGCAGTGTTATTGTTAACTAAAACTAAAACTATTGGGGAGCTGAAATAAAGCTCAAACAAAATAAAATATAAATATTAGATGGAAAACTTAAAATGTTGTCTTAACAACTAACTTAACTAAAGTTTAAGTTGAAGAACTAAAATGGCTAAAACTGAAACAAAAATAAATCTACAAAATAAGAAAAAACTAATAAAAACTACAAAAGCACATAAAAAACTAAAATTAAAATGAAAACATTCATAATGTTTAAAAATAAGATAAAAGCATATAAAAATACTAAAATAATACTGATTTATTTAAATTGCCCCAGAAGTTATATATAAGCATATAGTACGTGCACTTGCACTTTACAGAAAAGTCTGTAACAGAGGACTTGACAGATAGAGGTAGGTGTATCTGTCACACACTCTGATTCTGTGTTTTAATCACCACATAGAGCAAACCGCATTAAACAAGTTATCTGTCAAAAAACGAGGCGATTCACTTGTGTTCATTAAATTAAATTGCTGGGTTTGTTGGCCCTCACCCTGGACATAATGAAGCTGATTACCAGAGCATTAAAAGAGGTAAAGTCTCAAAACTACTCAACTCCTCTTTTTAAAGGAGCTTAAAAAATTAATCCAGAAGACTGGCATCCCATAAATGTGTGTGAGTATTCCAGCGGCTCTTCTGCAGGAATGCACACAGATTTCATTGGGTTTTCTCATTGGAGCCAGTGTAACTCACTTCCTGGAATTCCATTATGCATCTTTGTGGTCTCCTAAGTAAAGCACTCTCAGGCCGTGCTTGGAAGGATACTATTCTACTATTACAAGGCAACACTGGTATGATGACTGAACTGGACACAATATCAGCTGTGATCTTTCTGATTTCCTTCTTATTTTACGATTTGATCTGACTACCAAGACATTTCCACTAAAAATCCCATGGGTTGGCTGTGAGACACACAGTACTGACAAAAGCAAAATCAGCCTAATTATAAACTGATGTGACCTGCTCTCATCCATACTTTAGTACACCCAGATCCTCGATTTATCCTGATAGCAGTGTAAAATAGCCATGTCACCATTAAAAAAGATCTGGGAACATGCTACTATGCTTCTGTTATTCGTCTTACTTGAGCACGAAACTGGGTTTCCAAAAGATCCTGAGTAAGGGAAGCAGTTTAAAGCCTCACCACAGACAAGGCACATGTCTGCAGAAACAAAACTCCCACAGTGCAGAGAACGCACATCTCTGACAGTCTATATATAGATCTGCCAGGGACAGAGAACAGGAGACACCGTTCGTGTTGGAGAGAGTGTGTGGAATGCTGGGAAGGGGTTAGTCATGTGTAAATGTAAACAGCAGGGAATCCCCATTCGTCACACTCTACAGAGTGTCACAGGCACAGGGCCGCACGTTGGTCAGGTATGTATGAACACATGCCTTCACATTACTCCACATGCACAAACTAACAAAACCCACCCAACCCACACATGCAAGCGCACGGCACCTTAATCTAGCAAACTCTGCACAAATTTTCACATGTGGCCAAATATTTAGAAAGGCCTGTCATATAAAGCTACAAGTGATATATTTATGCTAAAAACGTTTTTGCATGTAAAATAATTGAAAAACTATTTCCCACATGGCAGGTAAACATCAACGTAAATGCATCCAGGTCTAAAAATGCTAATGACTATAAACCATGTGAATTATTAGGCTAAATATTAGTTATGAATTATTAAATGAAAGATATATCTAAAAATTGTAGCTCTGGGCTTAAGTTTGTCAGAAGATTCAGGGTAAACTATGCCAGTACTTCAACTACTATGATAGTTTTAAATAGTTTTTGAATGAATACAGTATATATACATATTCATAAATTCATTCAAAAACTATTTAAAACTATATATAAAATATATAATATATAATATATATAAAATTGATATATTTTATACTTTTTATTTTAATATAATTTTTTTTTAATTCATTTATTTATATAATATATCATTTAAATACACTATTGCATACAGTCATTTTGTCCATAACAATATTTTTATTAGAAATGTTAAAACAACATCATATTGTTATTTGATTAGAGAACAAACTTGGCATCAAAAGTGGCACAGCTTAGCGAGCTGTCGATCACAAATATCCCATTAACCCAACCGAAACGACTGAGCATCATGGTGTCACACTGCATTCATTCATTCAGTGCAGTGTAGCGTCATCTATGATCATGATAAAGCACGCTTTCTGAGCTCTTTCAAACTCACACAAAGTTGCATTCATGCCAGTTGAAGGACCAGCTGAAGCCCTAATGTGTCATGCCACGGTGGAACACACACTGTGCTGTAATGGAGAGTGCATAAGGCTGTTAGCGTTAGCCTGAGGCGCTGGACATCTTGTCATACAGTGAAGAAAGTCACTGTCCCACTGTTGGGGGCAAATGACTGAGATCTCTTTATGTGAGGGCGCACGATAACAGTTCAAAGCACTGTTAATTCACACTGAGAATCAATGACAGATTTACAGCTGCAGGTCAGTAGAAAGCAAAAAAAATAAGGCACTTACTGACACAAGAGATGAGATCATTGAATCTTTCCTTTGGAAACAGAGGGTTCTCCAAACCTCGAAAGTAGAGTTTCAAAACGCCCGCAACAGAGTTTATATCGTGGTTATTCTCTTCGTCTGTCAGGGGATCATTACCTAAGAGACATAACGTGTGTCAAATCTGCTGAACAAAATATTTATATTTAATATATGCACACAAAAAAAGAACCTAAACATCAGCATTTGTTGAAAACACAACTTCTAATAAACTATTTTGCCTTATCTTGGCATGCAAGAAATACTGATATGGAATTATGGATCTTTACAAATAAAAGGAAAATGTCAAAAACATGTTCTCCCCGGTAGATGTTTTTCCCAGGAAGGAAGTCTCCTTAAATCATGTGAATTTAGGTTCATGGCTCATATGACCCATTGAAGACACAAGAGATTCACTATTATTCAGCTGTGGCAACGCTTTCAGAGCTATGACAGAAATCTGAACTCTGTTACCACATTTACACACACACCTCTTTCAAAAGAGTTCTTGATATCATTGACCTCAACTTGAGATCCAGATACTCGGAATATTCCTTGATGTTGGAGGCCTAAAAAATAGAGAGAAAAACTGTGAAATAAGCTTAAATAAGACGTCTTTCGGTGTCCATTTAAATCCGCTGGAAATAAAGGCTGGTCCATAGTAACCACATTCAAATCCCAACCTCAAAAGCTAAGCCCTGTGCTTTCGAAAAGTTCCCTTTTTCTAATTAAAGATAATGAATGAACGAGAGAGACTGCAATCAACTTCTACAAAAACATCCGTCAGTCCGGATTAGCTTTAAATGGAAAGCTTGGCTGAGGGTCAGAAAAGATTAATTAAAAACATCTCTATAGTTCCAGTAAGACGGCCACACACAGACAACTTTCAGAGTTTACAATAGGCACACAGGATCTACAACCGCGTACACATAGTTTATATAGGCATATGATAAAGACCTCTTTGAGCACATCATTTAAAAACACTAACTAAACTTGAAATAGATCTAAAACAAGTCTGTGCATGGCCTACACTGGGATGGGACAGATTCGGAAGGGGCACGCAAAAACATGCCCTACCCAGACTCTAAATTTGTCCCAAACCTAACTAATGACAGGACAGGTAGCAATTGGATTGGACCATTTTAAAGACAATAGCATAGCTGTAAACTTCATCTTCAGGCTTTTTGGGTGTTTTAATGACGATAGTGAGCCATTCTAAAGAATTATGGGTATTTTAAGTTACAAGGTTATTGCAATAAACTTACCATACAGGTTGATGAATCGAATACAGCTCTCAACAACTCTTGGTATTGCTTGTCCAGAGTCCTTAAAACAAGACAAACATTGGCATCAAATCAGGATGTGGGCTAAACAATCAGTCTAGCTCCAAATCAACTGAAACTATCCCACACATCATGTATCATTCATGTCGGAGATGAGAAGATAATCCTTCTTGAGCCTTACAGACCCTTTTTAAAGTGCACACCTAGGATTCTGTGTCTCAGACAGAACTTAGATCAGCGTGCTAACATGGTTCTTGAACATGAATGGAGCCAATGCCACCAGTGGAAAAACTGAAATTCTTAAGTGAATCCAGCTATGTGATCGTGGCGTCCGTGCTGCCTGTTGTGTGCGGTTAGAGCTGTTTGTTCAGTTTTTGGCAGGGCTCTATCTTACAAGTTTTTAAAAATGCTGTTATCTGCTTTTAACCTAGAGAATGTGCCAAGTCCGAACACTGTGAGCGTGCCAGGAACAGAGGCAGACCTCACAGGCACTACATTTCCCAGCTATTATCAGTGCAATATGGTGAATACAAAACGTACTGCCATGAACATGTTTAATTATTGATACTGATACAAAATCATAAATCATAATCGAAACAGAGGTGGAAAAGACAAGGAATGCTGGAAAACTAACTCTGCACTATTGTGCAGCACTTTTACTTCATACTGGATTATTTTAATCTTTTTGATATAAATTTAAATAATTAGTCATAATGATTTTTTTAAATTATCAATTTCTTTGCTTATTTTTCACATGTTCTATGCAGTATTAAAATTGTAATATTAATATATTTAATATTTAATAGAATCTTAATTCTATGAATTACCTTCTGGCCTGTGTTAAGCACTATACAATTCTAGCGTGAAAATATTATTATTAATTGTAAAAAGTTATTTAATTTGTGGGAAATTCTCTCCATTAAATTCAATAAATCATAATTGTGTGCATTAGGGTCACTGAAGCCAAAAAGGATGAACTCTTGTCAAGCACATGGACACATATACTACGGGGTCCAAAAGTCTGAGACCACTTGTGAAAATTATTTTGCATACTGATCATTTTCAGGGACAATTTTGTACTAAATTATGTCAGCATAACAATTTGACTGAAAATTTAAATAGAAAAAATAAATATATATATATAAATATTTATTTTATTTTATTTTAAATGATAACTATTGTTAGTTTCCTCGTTTCCGGTTTTAAATAGAAATCCCAGAATCAGTGTGGTTTCAGACATTCAGACACCACTGTACATGGTTCACAACTCCTTAGAATTAAGCAAAGGTGACTGGAAGATGAACTACTGGAAGCTTAGACAGACATGCAGCAATGAGCAAATCAGGACAAGCCGACTGTTTCTGTACCTGGTGCCTTGTGTGTGAGTTCCGACGTCCACGACTACGAACAGATGAATGACAGGACAAAGAGCCGGAGAGTGAGAGAGCAGAAATAAAAAGAGAAAGAGGCGATCCCCAGGTTATTTGGTCCCAGCACTACAAGCCGCCAACAACAGCCTACAAAATCATTATTAGTCTTCCAATGACACCATTAGCTCCAGCCTCAGAGAGAAAAAGAAGGGGCGTGCTGACACAAATTTTGCTTAAATTATAGGTAATGAAAAAGAGTAGTTCACCAAAAATAAAGCAAAAATCTGTCACCATTTACTCTCCGTTACATCGTTCCAAACTTTTTTGACTTGCTTTTTTTTCCATGGTTCACCCAAAAATAAACAAATACAAGTCACTCTTTTCCTCATTCAACAAAATTGAATATAGCTAGATGGCGATGAACTCCAAATATGACCATGAAAGCACCATAAAAGTGGTCAACATGACGTGCTATTTATTTCAAGACTTCTGACGACATACAACAGTTTGATGTGCACAACAGATGGAAATTTAAGTCATTTTATGCTAAAAATCAAAGCTTTAAGTCAATGATGTCAAACAGCATTAAAGGGGTGGTTGATTATTTCACCTTTTTAACTTTAGTCAGTGTATAATGTAGCTGTTAGAGCATAAACGTCTGCAAAGTTACGACGCTCTAAGTTCAATGCAAAGGGAGATATTTTCTTTTAAAGAAATCGCTGTTTAAGGACTACAGGGGGGAAAAGGCTGGTAGGGACTACAACGAGTTTCTTCCCGATGTTTGCATAAACCCTGCCCCCGGGAACATGCAACTACCCGTATTGGTAAGGGGGCGTGACGTTTCCGTACAATGTGCACTAGACAGTCAGCGAATCACAACACACTGGGCCAGCTAACCAATCTGAACCCATCGCATATTTAAAAAAAACGAAGCATGAACACGTTACCCTGCACCCCATAAACACAATCCACCCTTCGAAAAAAGCTGATCAACCACTCCTTTAATTCTCATGTCTCATAACTGTGTGATTTGCCAAGTTTAAACTTAAATTTCACTCTCACACAAAGCCATCAAATCAACTTATAAGGCTCTTTTTACAACACCTGTCTTAAATATTCACTTTCATTGTATGGAAAAGAGTTGAGTGAACATTCTAGAACATTCTGTTGCGTTCCACATAAGAGAAAAATTCAGGTTCGGAACAACACGCAACAGAGATTTTTATATTTTTAGGTGAACTATCCCTTTAAGAGGCTTTCATGCTGCCCTGAGGCATCTGTGTGAATGTTGATGCCTGAAGCTCACTTTATCTCCGTCATCTCGCTTTATGTGTACACACACACACACCTCCATTTCTGCTCTGTTAAAAAACTTCCCCAGCCATAATGATCAGTCAAGTAGAAGCAAGTAGCCGTGGATCATTATGGCTTCAAGCGGCGGTATTCAGTGCAGGTAGTATGGCACCCAAAGCTATAAGTACCTTAACAAATGACTCCAAATTGCCATTAAACAGCTTAACGTTAAATACAGAGCGTGGCCTGGGCCTCTGTGTGCCAAACGGTTTAGGAGGAAGACTGGGAGGCCTATAAAGAGATGTTTATACTTTTAATCTTGAACCTGTTGTAAGCTTTAGAAAATACAGTACAGTGTATCGAACAATTCTGGTTGAGAGACAAAATGAAGTTGTGGACATGTGATTTTAGGTTATTTGGGGTAAGAGGTAAGCTCCCATTGTGCCTGGTTCAGTGGTGTGCACACACCAATGTCCTGTTCATAAACTTCACTTCCACCACACATCAAAGGCCATGGAAATGGCAGGTCTGCTGGGAACAGCAGGCGGTGGGAGTGCGAGAGATGTCCAAGCACGAAATCTTTTGACTTGGCCTGGGCAGCTGGTGTTTTAAAGAAAAGATCGTATGGGGTTATACCTAAAAATCTGAGTTCAATTTCAGAATGTTGTCAGCTCCCTCTTCAATGTCTACAGGAATACAGTAAACTTGCCCCTTACTCAAGAGGAGAGCTTTTTCACATGCTTTTAAACTGTGCCCTGTAAGAATTCTGAGAGAGGTTGAATATAAAAAAGCACTATTAGTGCAAAGCATTGTGTTGAATTAAGCAGTCTAAAGCATTTGGTCTACTGTTCGGACCTCATCACGATACGCTGTTTATGTATATATATATATATATATATATAGAGAGAGAGAGAGAGAGAGAGAGAGAGAGAGAGAGATAGAGATAGTATGTATAGTGTACCTATAAATACAGGACAATGAAAGGAACTATAGATAGAAAGATTGATAAAAAAATATTTATACACTAAAAAATGCTGGGTTAAATTTCAAAACAACCCAATTGCTGGGTTTGTCCCTATTTTACCCAGTACTGGGTTGTATTTAGCCCAGCATTTTTTAGAGTGTAGAATGATATAATGATAGACAGTTAGAACTGTAGAATAACAAGACAGAACGATACAATGACATTGTGATAAGCAGAATGATAGAATGACAGACCAATAGAATGAATAGACTGATAGATAGAGAGAAGGATATAACTACAAACAACAACAGATACATAGATAGAACAACTGATAGAATGATAAATATAATGACAGACAGAGATAGATAGATAGAATGACTAATAGAACAACAGAACAAACGATAGAAAGATTGAATGTCAGAACAACGACCAGAACGACAGATAGAATGAAAACAGAACTGACAGAAAGACAGAACTAATATATAGAACAACATAACTAACAGACAGACTGATAGATAGAATGACAGTCAGAATGGCAGGTAGAATGATAGAACGAAAGAATGACGGCTAGAACAGTAGAATGAAAAATAGAACAGAAAAAGATAGAATCATATATAGAAAGACAGAATGATAGATAGAATGACAGATGGAACGACAGAACAACTGATAGATATAAAACAGACAGAACACCAGGCAAACCAATAGTCAGAATGACAGACAGAATTGCAGACAAAACAGAATGACAGATAGAACGATAGATAGAATGATAAATAGATCGACAGACAGATATGCAGACATATAATAAAAACAGATAAATACAGTAGGATGGATAGACAGAAGACAGACAGAACTGATCTCATTCATGCCACATTTTGCTTGTAATCTTTGAGAGAAATGTTAAACTAATATTACATCTGACACTTTATGTGCTGACGACGATACCAAACAAGACAAACTGAATAGGGCAGAGAACATTTTTTACCTTGTAGTCGCATACTCAGGACGGTAACCTGTGTGAGAAACAGATCGAGGAAAAGAGAGAGAGAGATAAAGAGAGAGAGAGAGAGAGAGAGAGAGAAAAAGAGAGAATGTGAGAACACTGTTCTTCAGAGGCCCAGGGGAGGCTTTCGTTTATGCTCAGTAGAGCACATGCAGCCAGCCATCTGTCTGAAACTGGACATCCACACATACACCTTTAGGACATTGGTACATTTTTAAGAGAAATTCTACGTTTGAATTACAGGTACCCGTTTAGCTATAAAAATATTTCATCGAAGTGTCAGTATGCAGCAGGCAGACTACTGCCTACAATCTTTAAAAAACAGGCACGGTTGATTTTAGGCAAGGGAACATGATTTGTTGATCCCACCCACACAGCATTCACTTAGCGGCCCCTGACAGCAGAGTCTGCAGTGTTCACAACACAAAACTGAAATGCCCCGGGCTCCAAAATATGAAGAGGCAACATGATGAGCAGATTTATACATGATGCGGGAATTATAATCCTCCATACTATCGTGCTTAATTAATATGAGGTTAATATGAGGTTGCATCACCCACATGAGCAGCTTCCTGCTGGTTTCTACTGGCCAAGAGGATTATGATCCAAATGTGTTATAAATTATCTCTATCATTGTGTGTTTTTAGTTCAAAGGGCTGACCCTATGAACAAAGAAAAGCAAACAATACCATCACCGAGGGTCCTCTTCAATAGATCATGCTTTGCCTGAAGCTTAGTGATGAGATTGCTGCCCTCCAGATACTCGCGGAACTTCTGTGAAGAGACATGATTGAGACCAGCCTGAGACCAAAAACATTTGACAGCAGATTGACTTGAGCAAGTACAGCACCAGAATTAACTTTTTTGCCACATCCGCCAGAGGAGAGTGAATTGAGAAAACATACCAGCCATAAATATTTGTTATGAGCAATGAAACTCAATGAGCTTTTTCTTCCCTCAAAATAAATAATAATAAAACATAAAATAATAAAATATAATAAAAAATAAGTAAATTATATCTATCTATCGATCTATCTATCGATATGTCTGTCTGTCTGTCTGTTGTCTCAAAAACAACCAATCTTGGCAAATCTTTCTTATAATGCACCAGTTTAAAGTACTTGATAACATGCCTATGAAAAACATTTAAATAAAGTGACTTGTTTAATTAAAATATATAAATTGAAAATAAAATACTTTTTTGCAAGACTTTCTTATATTGCACAGTGAAACTTGATTATATGAACATTTTATCTATGAAAATGTATTTCTACATTTATTTCTTTAATAATAATAAATAAGTAAATTAAAATCTCAAAAACAACCAGTCTTGGCAAATCTTTCTTAAAATGCACCAGTTTAAAGATGAAACATGATAACATGCCTATGAAAAATATTTATTTAAATAAAGTGACCAATTTAATTTAAAATACTAGTAAATCTTAATGAAGCAAAATTGACCATAAAATAGAACTGCTCCGTCTCCTGTTGGTTGGCGCGTCTCTTGGCGATGCTCGGCTTGCTGAGGTAGGTTTCCGACACGGTGGACTTGACTGATTCAGTGGAGCGGCTGTGATGGAAACTTTCGGACACGTCATAGTCCTCGATGGTCACCATGTCCTGGACAGTAGTGAGAGTGGCCTCTGAGGTCTTCTTGATCTGAAACGGGACAACATTTTTAATAGGAAAGACACAGTCACATGTAGCAGACACTAGCAACAAAGAGTAATTTTTATCATTTGTTACAGTATTAGAGGCACAATCCAAAACAATATAACTTTAGAATAGTCTCGCAACATTTATTAATAAGAACGTGTGTCAGCGCAAGAGTGATAAGAGGAGGAAAAAAATGCTAGAAAAACACATTAAGCACCAAATGAAAGACAGGGCGGGAAAAAAAAAAATCTCTGACAGTCCCTGCATGGCATGTGCTCTGTGACTAATAGCAGGCCTTGAGCAAGACACCAGACCAAAGAAATCAATTTATAGCAAGGGGAGCGGAAGATGACCCAAGGGACCACCATTCATTTGATGGCCTTGAGGATTCATTTCTGTATCTTTCCAGTGTCGGACATGCAACATTATCATACAGTTCTAAATATCTGGAACTGTCCCCTTATATCCCAAGAGGAACAGACTGACAAAGTGATCGCAAATTGCAAAGTGAATTGTAAAGCAGTGACAGGCTCTAATGAATAAAATAAACAATATAAAGCTACTTTTTGTAATGTGCATTCAACGCTTTAATTAGCATTTCTCTGCAAATATTGATAAATACTGTTATAATTTGATTATTTAATTAGCCCATCATGTAAATTAACCCAATTACAATAATCAACTGACAGCACTAAATAAAAACACAATAAAAACATAATAAATTAACCACATAAAATGGTGAAAAGGACAAGGCAAGGAGTTAAAAAAGAAAATTGGAAAGATAAAAAATAAAAATATATTGAAAGCTGGAAATAATGAAAAAAAGCAATAAATTATAATAAAACACACACACACACACATACATATATACATATATATACATATACACACATACATACATACATGCATAAAAAATGTAATTAAAATTGTATGTGTGTGATTTAATTACATTTTTAAATATATATTAATATCATTAAAACAATTATTTAACCACATGAATCTGAAAATGAGAATGAGAAAGCTGGTGCAATCACTCAGTGGAAATAAATAAATAAATAAAAGTACATTTAAATTAAATTTTATATAAAATTTAGAGAGAGTTTAATATATATTACTAAAAATAATTCAACGATTTAATCATTTAATCACATTAAATGGCAAAAAGGAGAAAGCAAGAGTTTTAAAAAAATAAGATGGGGAAAAGATGTTGAAAGCTGGTGCAATCGCTCAGTGGAAGCATTTGTTCACCTGCTGAAAGAGGCTGCACAGTATGGAAGAGCAAATTTCTCTCATGCTGACATGCTCTCTTTCACACGAGTACCCACAAACACACAGTTCTGAATGTAAGCAGAGCTTTTTCTGTTTGCACAAACACTGCAATCTTCTTGCAGAACACACAAGAAGATACATATAGACAACTATAGACGATGTCACACAACCACAGTGTGCATCACCACACGGTATCACGCAGCATAAAACTATAGCAGTTTCATCACACAGTGAGCTCATCTCTCATTGTCAATTTCAGGCTGAATCATCCTTCAAATCAATAGAGGATGACATACAAGTCAATGGAAACCAGCACTCACACCTAAAACAGTCTGGATCCAGGTCACTGTTCCACTTGTGATTCACCAACCTATTGTGGCAACTGAAACACTGAGAGATGTTCACAGGTTTAAACCCGCCTCCTGACGTTAAACAGTCTGTGGTCTGGTTTTGGTGAAGGCCTTTATGGATGATATGCCGCACCTGTCTTGTAGGATGTGGTTTACTTGGAAAGTCAACCTCAGCTGAGCAATAACAAAAGGCAGACAGGTTACAAAGAGGTAAACTGAGTGCAGGGGGTAGCGAAGAGCTCTGTTTCAAGGACATGAAAGCAGTCCAAATGAAATTATGTGGAAAATAAGAGGGATTTTCTAAAAGTATCTTTAACGCTGCTTGAAAAGCCTGGGCTCTTCAGCTTTTTTTTTTTAAACCTCATTTGCCATGGTAACCAGGGGGCCGTGGTCATTTGGCAGACATCCTGGGCCCCAGTTTATGGGTGGGGTCGTCTGTGAAGACTTGTTAATCTAATGAATAACTGATTTGTTAAATCAAATGAAAAATTATGTTTTTGATTGGTCCAGACGCTACAGTATGTAGTGTGAATTACTTCTAAAATAATTAAAATCTATCTATACATCCATCCATCCATCTATATGTGCAGAAAAAAAATAGTTAAAGCAAGATAAAAAAAAAAAAATTGGGGAAAAAGCTTGGCAATCCGAGATTGGAAAATTATCTAAACCGGATTCAAAGTCGGCTACATAATACCTGCCAGACCACATCTCATGACAGAAATGCCATGAAACTTTGATATACTTCTATCTTTGCAAATATATTCACATCAGAATGTACATGAATCTGATATGCATTATATAACATAATGAAACATATACTTATATGGAAAGATGCAGCATTATGTACTACCAAATCATTTATCGGTTGGAAACGCCTATTTGCTGATCAGTATTCTTTTGACTGTTTGATCTGTAAGACTGATGAACAAGCTACTCGGGGTAACAAGATGGCATTCTGGCACATCTGTAGCACTGCAGCAATCAGCATTAGCACAAATAGAAGGGCGCGATAATCAGTACAAAGGCAGCAGAGAGGGCCGCAATCAGACGATCAGTGCTTCACGCAGCAGCAGGAGCAGGACACAGATCTCCCAGCGTTTGATGTGCCTCCCAGAGGTTTGTCTCCTGCAAAACAAACAGACACTTCCTACGGAGATCGACGCAGTGCCTTAGTGGGGTTTTAGTGTCTGATGTGAGCAGAATATCCATTAGAGAAGGCAAGAAGGGCAGGAGAGAACGATAAAGGGAGTGGGACAGAAAGTCAGAGATAACACTGTCAATTCTCATCTGAGAACTCCAATCTCACCCTAATCTCTACAGCAAACACTATTTACACTAGTCAATTATAAGCTTGAGAAGAAAAATGGAAAAAAGAAGAGTTGACAGCTGGATAATTGCTGAAGAAAAATGAAAGGATTAAACAGGAAGCTTGAATTGACAGATATATTCTTCCTTTGTGTCCGACAAAGGTGTGTTTGAGAACGAGGCAAAGCTGAGTGGTTTATGGCGGTTGTACTATAATAATGTATTCTTCGAATCCTTTCTTTTGTCATCTGAATCAATGAAGGTTCTAGGAAACAGATGCACAAAAACTCAACACTATGTCCAGTATCCTGTGTCATGTTCATTGCAGACCTTGAGTCTGAATCAAAAGATGCTTTAAGCCATCTGGAGTAACCAGGAAGTGCCCTGACCTCACATCCTTCCACTTCCTTTCAGCCTGGTCAGTGGTCCAGTCACTATAAACACCTGTCATTTAGCACATGCAAAATACTAGTGACAGAACAATATACAATCAGTCAATATTTAGGACTGATAACAGTGTTGTTTGGTCAATTAAAATGGCTATTCCAAATAGTTTAAGGTCAAAAATTTAGCAAAAGCTTTATTTTCTTTAACAGTTTTTTTGTTTACAATTTTTTTTTTTATATTTTCAACATTCTACAATATTCTTCAAAATTCTGGTCAATGACAACATAACCAAATATCCGCACTTTAAAGAAAAAAATGGGACAACATTTTTTTTAACAAAGCAATGCCCAAAGTAGGCTTATAAAATATGTGATTTTTAAAAAAATATTATTTATTTGAACAGACAATGTTAAGAGCATTAAATAAAAATAAAATAAATAAATAGAACACTGTAAACAAATAAAAAACAAATGAAATCTTATTCCTTTTACTATAATGCATAAAAATATACTATTTAATCAAATTCTCTCTTTGTAGTTGAACATGAAGTCTGCCATGTATTCAAACAGCATTCAGGCTCTCCACATCCTTACAATAATTTTCTTTTTTTTTTTAAATATTGCAAGAGCCTCTTTCGTTTTTTACAATCTGCTACAATATGCAATATTTCAGTTAGCTTGCCATTTTTCCAGAACCATTTAGCTTCCAAGACAACACTGACAGTGGGCTGAGCAATCGTTCTTTACAGCAGATGATTTATCAGCTCCTTGTTGGAAAAGTCTACCAAGGACTATAGGTCCACATCAAAACCACTCCCTGAAGCAATAAAATTCACACAGGACTGACCATTTCTAATGCTGCATCAAATATTGTATATACATAGATCTGGCTAACAAGGCATGTTAAATCTGTGCAGGAACAACAACTGCACACACTGGACACATTCAGTGCCAAATTGTGATTTTGTCTGTCAAAACTGAGAAAAAGATTCACGGCAGAGAAATAACAGGAAGGAGATAAGAGAAGAAGAGGGCAGATGTAAGACACTCGTTCATCTAATATGGACACGATAAAGCCAAAAAGCGATCCCAGACTCCTCCATCTTCCTGACTGAGTGGTTTTTCAGCATTCGACTTAAGGCCTGATTCAAATGTTGCAGCCTTGTAGAAGGCAAAGATAATAAAATGTGAAAAAGACAGACACAGTCTGCAGGAAGCAAAGGGAGACGGTGTCACTGAGAGAAGCTTCTCTGTGCGTCACTCGGGTTATCTGGAGGACAGTGAAAACTCTGCAGGGAGGAAAAAAACTATTTCTTGTAAGTCCTCCCAAAGCCTCTTTTACGATCAGCTCCTGCCAACTCAATTAAGCAAACACATTGCAAAGCTGCCTCGCTCTAATGCAACAGGAAGATATGCCATGCGCGTTCCTGGACATGGCTAACTTATTAACAAGATTGTCAAATTAATTTATGCAGTTCAAATGAACACAATCACTTCAGCACTGGTGATCGTCCGATGTTATTTAGCAGACACTTTATAATCCAAAGTGAATTTCTGAGAAAGGGCACAAAAGTGATGGTATAGGTGAGGGATTTGATTAAAACTGATTGCAAATGCCATTTTGATCTATTTTAAATGTAACTTCCATTGCTCCTGACCATCTCTGGTGGTGCTCGGGTCACCTTACCTCTTCGTTCTCTATCTTTAGGGTGGCCAGACGGTATTGAAGCTGCTGGAACCTCAGGAGGAGTTCTCCCTGCACTGGAGGCTGGGCCGTGATCTGACACACCTGAAAACAAACAGACTTTCAATTATAACACAGAAAGATGACAGTCGCCATTAACCTACATTGGGTCTTTAGTGACCCGGAATGTCATCTACTACCCTCCCCCTAGGGCTGGGCGATAAATAATATCATATCGAGATTGTGATAACATTTATGTTGATAACTATGATAAGCTGTATATGGATTAATCTATCAGCCGAAGTTTCATCTACTACACAAATCAAACACCCGGTGCTGAGTCTGCCGTCTCAATATGTGAGGACAGTCCACATGAACTCCAGAGCTGCTCTGAGAGTCACTTCAGCAGCTTTTCATAGTTTAATTTGAGAAAAACTATGGTCAAATACACTGAAACTCAAAGATCATCACGACAATCTGCCAAAACAAAAAAAGTTTGGTTTAAAGTGAAGAAATTATGACAGAAATATATTACTGTATACTAAAATGCTTTACATTTCCATCCAAGTTTAAATTTTTATCTTATTTGACAAAAAATAAAAATGCTATGTTTTGTCGTACATTAATTGTTATATTTTCATTTGATTACATTTTAGAGGATTGATTAAATTATTCAAGTTTTATTAATTAATTTCATCTCACACCTTTTTTTGATGATAAATTTGTATTAAAGGGGTCATATGATGCGATTTCAATTTTTCCTTTCTCTTTGGAGTGTTACAAGCTCTTGGTGCATAAAGAAGATCTGTAAAGTTGCAAAGACTAAAGTCTCAAATCCAAAGAGATAATCTTTATAAAAGTTAAGAGTCAGCCACACCTACCTAAAACACGCCCCCACATATCTTCCTCACTATCTGGGAAGATTTGCATAACGCAGCCCAAATGTTCACACAAAGAAAGAAGGCGTAACTTTTATTCTCGCTGTAGTATTGTTGCCGCCATGTCGTGAAGGCGCTGTGTGCTTCGTTGTGAAAGTGAAACTACTTTGTTTGGCCTTCCAAAAGAGGACGATATCGCTTCGTCAAGCCTAGAGCTGATCCGTGCTGGTCACTGAGGAAATACTTCAACTTCGCGCTGTGGATCGCCGGATCGGCTTTCACCGTGGACAAAGCGGAGTCCAGCCCGGGGTCGTTACATGTGGTTGCCGCAGGCATCACAATATGATAAGGGACGTAACATTTCCGTCACATGCTTGAGGAATTTGGCCAATCACAATGCACTGGATAGCTGGCCAATCAGAGCACACCTCGCTTTTTCAGACCGATGAGCTTTGTAAAAATCGACGCGCTTCAGAAAGGCGGGGCATAGAGGAGAAGCAATAATGTACATTATGTGGAAAATAATGTTTTTTTTTTTACTTTAAACCGCATAAACACATTTCATTACACCAAATACACAAAATAATGTTCTTTTTAGCAGCCTCATATGACCCCTTTAAATCATTAACACAGAATTTATGGGAAAAAATTAAACAAATTTAATGGGGTCCTAAATTCTAGCTTACTAAATGTGAAGAAACAAGTTGTTTACGTTCATTCTCAAGCTCTAACAAACATGTGGAAAGCATTTCCTTCTCCATTATTGGTAAATGAATATTGTAATTATGTTTTTTGCCTTATCGCCCAGCTCTAAAAGAAAGCAAGATGATAGTCACCATTAAGGCCGGTTCACACCAAAGAATATTAACCATAACCCACCAACGTTGTGTCATCTATTTCAAGCTCTTTGAAGCAAGATGGATTCTGATTGGCTGTCAATGTTTTCATCGTTCATCAGCTGAGAAAACACTTTGAAAGTGATTCCAACAATATTGTTCCACTGTGCCGTTATCGTTATTGTTTGTGTTGACTCTGCTATTCTTTTCAATTTAGAATGATTTTTAAAACTACATCTTTATTGCTATCATTATAGTTATCATCCTTGTTGTGAACGGGCCTTTAGAGATCCTGCTCTAATAGAACAGAGCTCTCTAGAGGAGGAATCTCATTTTCAAACAAATAACCAACACCTGGCACAATCATTATAACCGACTCTTATAAAGCAAAACCCCAGTTGGTTTCATTGACCAAGAGAGTACAGGCATGACTGCAAAACAACAGGTTGTAAACCATGCGCAGACATTATATCAGTGACAAAATGGCCAATTAAGGAAGATAAATCCAATAAACACTCTCTCAAAACTGCTTAAGGGCGAGAAATACAATATGATTTGCTCTCAGCGCTCTGCGCACACGCTGCCAGCTGATACACAATAAAAGAAGGATATGAAGCAATCCTGACCACATATAATTCAGAATTTCATTAAGACGCTTTTCTCCACTCTGTATCCTGTATGATCTCATATGCTTCAACACGGCTTTAGACAAGATTAGCATGAGGTTAATGGATGGGCTGGTAGATGTACCATGGGAGTTCAAAAGTATTGGGTCACTACATTTTCTTTTAAAGAGATTAATACCTTATGCAGCAAGGATGCATTAATTTTTATCAAAATAAAACACATTTATAATTTTACGAAGATTTCCATTTCAAATAAATTTTGTCCTTTTGACTTTTCTATTCAAAGAATTCTGTAAATGATGCATCGCCTTTTCCATGAAAAAAATAAAGCAGCTCAACTGATTCTTCATTGATAAAAATAAGAAATTCTTGAAATCAGCATATTTAAATGATTTCTAAAGGATAATGTGACACTGAAGACAGCATTAATGGCTCCTGATAATATAGATTTGCCACCACAGGAATAAATTTTATTTTTAAATAAATAGACAGTTACATAAAGACAGATATATCTAAAAAAAAAATTTATTACAGAATCACATTTAAAGTGAACATGGGGTGAATTGGAAATAATCCCACTACTTTGGGTTGAAAAGTGATATTTTTGCCATGTCTCTGGGCAATTTATTAGGAAATATTGCAGAAGCTTCTTTATGTTTCTTCTTTCTTACCATCATCATCCTCCAGTTAACAATTAGCAATGAATTTGAGGAAATTTGTAATGCAATTTGGTTTGTCCCACTTTAAGGCGTTCAATCCAATGTGAAAAACCAAATCTGTAAAATAATATCAAAATAAAAAAAACAAAGAAATTTTAAGTTGACTCTTTCTTAATCCCCAAGACAAACTTTAGCTATTTCCATTATTTTCTTACTTTTGTGAATAATCAACCAATAATAAAAAAACCTTGATTTTATAGAAATATTTCTACTACTTGCACAACTACTAGACATACATTTATAGAAATGACAACACAAGCAGTTTAAGAAAACATACAAAAAACTACAGCATAACAGACTGTTAAGAAAATCTCAGTTCTCTCAGTTTACATGGTGTTAAGTTGTTACTTAACCAAACACTGGGTGACAATGTGGCTGCTACTGTGTTTGTACATATGTATGTGGGTACGGCTTTGTTTAAATCTGACCTCATCTCCCATATGTGGCTGGAACTCAAATTTGACGGGTGGGCAGAAGGCAGTAGGGTACATTTCCATGAAGCGCTGGCGGTCACTACGTGGGTCCAGACTGTCCACCGCGTTCTCAATGATGTCCAGACCCTCGTGACGAGACGTCTCCAGGTTATATTCGGCAGAGAGGTAGGTCCGCAAAGCCCGGTTCAGAGAGGCGTGATATCCCAGATCACAACACTATACAGGAAAATGAGAGGCCAAGAGAAGAGAAACGTTACCTATTAAAGCCCAGAAAAATCTAAATAATGGGCAAAGAATCTTTCTAAGTAATATATGCTGCATTCAAATGATAAAACGGATGGTGTGTCTTACTTCCCAACAAAGTGAGGAAGCTTTTAAGCACTAGTGCAACAAAAAGAAGAGCAAAGGATGCATATTAGGTGTGTAATTGATGCTTAATCTATTATTTAATCATTCCCATGCTGCCACAAATATTGATGGATAATGTATTTTAATTGTGCAAAGACTATCCACTCATAAATTAGGTAAATAAGCAGCATTTTCTGGCAAGTTGTAATCATTTTGTCATCAATAGTACACAATCTACACAAACTATATTGTACAGTTATTTTCAGTGTGTTTTGAAACCAGCATAAAAAGTTACTTAACTGACACTGATACTGTAAAGCGGCCAAATTTAAAAAGACAGTACACTATCTCATAAATGATGTAAATATGTAGCATCTTCTGGCAAGTTGCATCTCAATTGGTCATTAACAGTACACAAAATCTATACAAAAGTCATTTTTAATTGTGAAACGTAATTTAAAAGCAGCATAAGAGGTCAGTTAACGGACACATTTTAAATAAAGTGTAGCAAAATTTTAAGTGACAGTACACATATTGAATACACAGTTCCTGTGAAGTAAAGTGACAGATCTTGAATAGACTCAAACCTACAACCTATTGGTTACCAGTAAAGATCTGTCACTTTCAGCCACTTTCAGCAAACGTCAGGTCTTACTCACAGCTGACATTCCAAACATATTAACACCAATGGCACAGCATGACGTACTGGTCTATCAGCAACTGTGGCTTTGGGAATATTTGTGACCCTGTGTCTGACCGTTCCTACATGACCTCATACTGACTGTGCTCTGGTTATGTGTGTGCTGTCTTTATAAGGCTTTGGATTCTGAAGACTTGTGCTAAACAGCCCTGTAGCCTAGTTGTTCAAGGCTAAGCGTAGACTGGCAGGAATTTCCATAATTTGATTTTGACTCCGATACTGGAGTCATGGGGAACTGAAATGCAAAAAGATGCATTAAATTAGATAATAAAATATGGGGGAGAACTGGGGCGTCCTTGGGGAGGTTATTTAAGTTCTGCCGGTGGGTGTCACTGGAAGATCTGCCAGATCTCGACTCCCAAAGCGTCTGCAAACCTCCAAAGTCCATTTTATTTCATTATCACGATGGCCTGCTCTGTCTGTCAGACTGCTGATTGTTTTAAGAATTTGGATACCCTTTTTTCACTGAAATGGTGTGGTTCTTGTGCCAGAACTCAAATTGAGAGTCAAATTATGCACTGACTTGAGCCAAATGATGACGCAGCCATTTTTATGAACCTGCTTTGGGGTTTTAGGAGCTTGACTTGCATGCCAAAATAAAAAATAAATAAATAAAATAAAAATTATATTAATAAACATGGACCCATAATGGGGAGCCCATGCAGAGGTACCCATTGGTTCGTTAGCAGTATGCAGGGGCAAAAACATCTTTATACAAGATATAATTTTAACCAGACAAGGTCGAGTTCTTTCTCCTCCAAAGAAATGTCTAAAAAACTGACTGTGCACGCATATAATATCACCCAAACACTCTCTCCCTGCAGAGAGGTTTTTGTTTCGTAGATGAAAATAATATTGCTGGATATTCAGTTTATAAATAAATGATGCTGACAGGATTTGATAATAATTTATGCTGGGGCTGTAAAATAGTGAAGGAGCAGTGCTCAGTGCTCAAAACGTGAAAAAGGTACATTGTAACATACAGTAGTTGATCTAAAAGAGACTCCCAGACAGTCTGATTAACAGAAAACTGGGTTTTAGGGCTGGGTGCCACTTCTTCGCCATTCATGCTAAAAAAAAATGCTTTGACATATTCAGAAGGGGGACATACAGTACCTTAATATAAAAGTAGGACAACAGCCACCTCATACAAAATAACATAAAAAGGGGGTACAAAAAAAATAAAAATAATAATAATAATAATATTCCACCTGGAAATTAAATGTTGAATATTTGAAACAAAGAAAACTAATGATGTGAAATGAATAAGAAATATTTAATATTCTCAACTATATCTAGGAGAACTATTTATATAATCTCAAATAATGATAGAGAACATGATCATCAGGTTTTACACAAACTTGTGGAGTGTTGCTGTCATTAAAAGAAAAGAGGGACAATAATATATAAAACATTTTAATGTAAATGATCCCCTAAAATTGAATGAATAATTTTGTACTACACTAGAAATAAAAATGCAAAATAAAAGCTTTTTCATTTAGTCACACACTTTTGGAAAAGGCCTCTGGTTTCTCCACCTACGTTTAAACCACCATTATTTTCTTAGCTTATTCTCTACGAGGATCATTCTTTACCACCTTATTTTACACAGACGTTACGTTAAGCTCCTCATTCTCTCTCAATCGAATGCATTTGACAATCAGGCCTTCATAAAACGTATTTAAATAACAGGTTTGTGTGGTTACTTGGAGATATGGAAATGAATGCATTTTAACCACAGTGCATTTTTTAAAACATCTCATTCCTGACAGACACGCCTGCATTTGAAGTCTCAATAGCTTAAATTTGAATGCAACGTTGACAGAAATCTTACTGAGGAGTCTATGCATTTCCTCAGATCAAAGCAGGTGTAGACAAAGATGCATATTCAACCAAGAAACCGATGAAAACGGCAGCAGTCTTTGTCATATTTAGCTGTCCCAGCAGATCTGAGGTCAGTTTGAAACCATTTATAACTGTCCTACTTGTCACACTAAGTTTCTTAGTCTGTGGAAGAATCCCTGAACCTCCTTTTCATTCCCCAGTACTTACGTCTGTTAAATCAGACAAGTCGTGAATATAATACTTGAAGATTGAAGCATTAGTGGCTTCGAGCGTCAGCAGGTATTCGTTCCGAGCTTTGATCGACTTCAGCTTGTTCTCAGAGTGCTTGGCCTGCCTCTGATGAGAGAGAAAGAGTGGAGAAACGAAACAGACAGAATTTGAGAAATTTGTTGAAACATAAAAACATGCAAAGGTGCTTTTATCTCTGCATGCAGCCTGTTCTTTCGAGATTTTTTGTGTGGAGAGACAGGGAATAAATGCTTCCAAAAATAAATCAAAAAGATATATAAGCATATAAACTGCAAAAAATAATTATACAGACATTTATGGACTTATATGGTACATCTATGTGGTTACAAAAAATCTTAAAGAACAAGTATTGCTCATTTCCTGTATCAGCAAGGATATTACTAACATTCAGACATAGGGCTGCACGATTAATCGAATGTGATTGTCATGCGCAATTTGTTGAAAAAAGCCGGTTCTGTAATCAGCAGGAAATCATCATCACGTGCTTTCAGATGGAGCAGAATTTACTACACATAGCCATGGTTCACTGACAAGTTACGCAAAAAAATGCAGACGATTTTATTGCGTGATTCTGAAATCGAAGAAATCGTTCGCGATAATGACAGCTCTTTGCATAGCTTCTCAGTGAACTACGGCTCTGTGAAGTAAATGCTGCTCCATCTGAAAGCATGTGAAAATAACACATTTAATAACATATTTTTACTCCAAACTCACTTCATAACATCAGTCGAGTGTTTGAAATAAATCCTTCTGTGAGATGATGTGGCTTCTTACACAGAATAAGGCACGCAACATATTTCATAGTATTTAAGCAGTGATAAACGCATTGCATTATAAATATACTTTATTTTAAATAAAATTATAATAATAATAAGAAGAAGAACTCCGATAAACCGTATATTGCCGTAGTCGTGTGTTTATTAGTCACGTTGAATCAATGAAAGCAGTTGAATCTTCTGTTTATTCAGCTGCAGTGATAGGCATTTTCTGGGTCTCTTCTGCGAGACGTATTTGGAGTTTCAGTGCGAGAGCGCCCTCTGGCCTTTGGATGGAGATTTACTGCTGATCACAGAACCGTGCTTCACTGAAAGATACGCATGACAATCGCAGCTTCTGTCGAATCGCGATTCCATTTCGATTGATCGTGCAGCCCTATATCAGACACACTTAAAGTCGTTTAACTCAATTGACTGACCAACAGACAGTGACTCACGCTAACTTCCATATTTTAACCATCCCACAATGTCTCGTTCCAGGAAGCATCCATGGAAAAAACAATCCCCCAGCTGTTAAATCATTTGTCACGGGTTTTAACAAAAAACAAATATACTAAGAGCATAAAACATTGCCATTCCTGTGAAAGCAGGGTCAGGCATGTCTTCTATCAAAAACATGTCTGATGCATAAAACTTAGGTCCAGAAGGAAGTTCATTAATAATTATAATAATAATAACTTTTTTATTGTTTGCCATTTTATTGCATTTAAGTTTGGTTTATTCTTTGCATTACATGTTCTGTCGTGTTTTGTGTACGGTATGAGAAAGCACATTACAAATAATTAATGAAATATGGGTCAAAATCAAAAGAAATAAGATATTACATTTTGTACAAATTAATTTAAGCCTATTTTAGGATTTTATTTTAAATACTGTTAACTTATTTATGATAATTAAAAATAAATTTAAATGTGCTTAATTGTCATAAAAATACAGTCATGTTAAAAAATATAATAAAATAGGCATTTTCTTTAAAGAATTATTTCTTTAAATTATTTAAATTATTTCATTTTTCTTTATTTACTCTTTTATTTTATTTTTTCAGTAAAATATGACTCAGACATTCCATTATATGAGGTATGGATCCAATAGGCCTTGAGAACTTGAGATTGATTCTGACAGTTTCTTTGGATGGTCGATCGTAGTCTGGTTGTTGTGTTACTAAACACTTTATTTCTTATTTACCTTCTCCTTCATCTTCTCAATCTTCTTCACAGAGCTCCGTCTCTGGTGTCTTTCCTCTAGTCGGATGTGAAAGACGGGATCTCCAACACGTCCGATCTGCTTCTCCTCTTGCTTCTCAGCCTCTTTCAGTTTGCTCTCGGCACTGATGCTCTCCGTGTGATACATATGGTAGGTTTTCATCACCTGCCGGACCCAGAGGTCAGAGGTCAAAGTTCAACAACAGCCAGCTGAGCTCCAGAGAGGTGCTGCTCGTCTGAACCAAAACATCTCCATCCTCCCACTTGACACAAATCAATTCTGTTCTCCTTCAGACAAACTTTCTTTTGTTATGTAAAGCCAAAAAGCACCAACTGAAATGTTTTAAGACAAAATAGAGATGCATATTTTTTTCTTTCATATACCTTCATTTGCATTTAAAGGGGTCATAGGATGCCCATTTTCCACAAGTTGATATGATTCTTTAGGGTCTTAATGAAAAGTCTAAGATAGTTTGGTTAAATTGTCTCAATGGTAGTGTAAAAAACACCTTTTTTACCCTGTCAAAAACAGCTCTTTTCAGAGCATGCATTTTGTAGCATTTTCCTTTAAATGTTAATGAGCTCTGCTGCCCCCGCCCCTCTCTTCCGAGCTGCTCTCAGAGAGACTGTTTACTTTAGCCGCATTCATCGTGAAACTGGCTAATTAGCACATTGTTAGGAAAGGCGATTTGTAAAGATTCATTAAAAAACCTTACACTCACTTCTTCTGTAGATGAGGCTGGATCATGAATGATTTGCGCGAACATAGATGCATTTATGTAGATCAGGGGTGCATTCCCTTCAAAAACAAACAATCCACTGCATCTTCAGCAGCTCAGATTTCAGGAGTAAATGACGACTGTTATGTTCATTATTGCATCCAACAACAGAACACCTCAATCGCTTAGGAGTCATTCTTGTCTACATCTACTCCGGCGGTGAAACAATGGCGGACTGATGACAGCTCACTCAGGGCGGGTCTAAGGTAAGACGCCAGTCCAGTCTGTGCTGAAACACTACTGTCAATCAAACTATCATGGGAGGGGCCTGTTTTTGTGACATCACACAGACAGCCATCTGAGATTGGCTAACTTTGAGAAAAGGGTAAAGATTTTAGTAGATTAACAAAAAAACACTGGGTGGATTTTTATCATTATAGGGTGGTTGTGTACACACACTGCCAACACACATTTCAGTTCAAACAACTTGTAAAAGTGCATGTAGCATCATATGACCCGTTTAAGTTACAATCAGCTCTTTCAAAGAGTAACAAAATGAAACAAAATTCTAGCTTCTTAATGGGCCGTGATGGAGCTTTTATTTTACCAAGAAAAAAAAAATACACTTTTACTGGTACTATTAGAGATATTGAAACTATTACACTGGTAAAACGTCATATTTGAACTACACTGGTAACTGCAAACAGAATCAGTCGCGTACTGTACCGCATCACCTAATATTTTTTACCTTACTCAACTTCTTTCATCAAACCCAAAGGCCTTTTCAGATGAAATGCACATATTGGACTACTAAACCCATGTGAAGAAATCCAATTATTGAGATGTGAATGTGCAACATAATGGTAAACGCTGCTTCAGACGGCTTGAGTCATTGTTTTGGTTAGGTGGCAATTAGTCATATCCAGATTAATTTTATAATGAGCATTAGGATGTGACTCAGAACGTATGAGCCTGTACTAGCAAACTAATTATGCCTACCATGTCAAACTCTTCACAAAGTGCGAGCTCTTAGTTAATGCTAAAAGCTTTGTCACATTGTAATTGATGTAACATCGGCACGGCATGATTGAACACTGCATGCAGCTGATAACTCTCTTTTCCTAGAAATATATAAAATTATGTCAGTTTCTATGAAAGTAAAAGTTTTAAAAGTACACGGCAATACTGAAACATCTTCTGGAAAAAAAAGAGAGATGCTAATGCATGTTATGTGGTTGCTAAGACACTCTTTATTGGTTTTTAGTGCATTGCTATGGTATTTTGGGTGGTATTCTGGGTGGGTAGACCTCTAAATATCTATGATATTTTAGCCTCTAGATATGGCCAGTGTTGGTATCGTTAACTAAAACTGATATGATTAAAAATTGCTTTCAATAATTTAAATAAAGTGCTGCCTTGGAAACGAACTAAAAACTAATTTTAAGATGAAGCATTAAAATTACTAATACTAAAAATGAAATAAAAATAAAGCTAAAAATATTTTTAAAAATTAAGAATAAATAATTCATAAAATAAAAATGACAAAGGCACATAATAAAAATATTAAAACCCACACTAAAACTAAAAATAGTAAAATATTTATAAATACTATACTATTATTAGTATAAATCCTAAAATAACAGTGGATATGGCTCGGGTCCATCATTCAATATAAATCTAATAGATTTTTAATAGGTAGTTTTATAGCCCATAAGCAAAAAATTGTTAGCACAACCATTAAGAAACAAAATATATTCCTAGCAAAAATGGTGGCGGACGAGTTACTCTCCAAACTTTAACCCTGCAGGGACAGTCCTGCCAAAAATCAGTCATAATTTACTCACCCTCATGTTATTACAAACCCGTATGCATTTCTTTTCTCTGTGGAACACAAAATAATATATTTTAAAGAATATTGATAACTAAACCGTTTCAGCTACTATTAACTTATATTGTACTTTATGTCCATACTGTACATGTTGGTTACCAACATTCTTCAAGATATCTCTTTTACGAAAGAAAATAAACAAAACAAATTCAGTCATTCATATTAGGAATGACATGAGGGTGAGTAAATAATGCTAGAATTTTTATTTTAAGGTGGACTATCCCTATAAGGGTAACGTGTTTGTTTTATTCTCTAAACGTAAATATGAGCATTAGCATGCACTGCTGCCCTCTCATTTTTTTCCCTGGCTGTCTGACTGTTAGAAATGCACGCTAACACTTATTTAGGTGGGAAAAAATGAAACCTTTAACAGTTTTGTAAATACGATTGTAATGTTTTTGTGCCTTGTGCGTTGTAAGCCTCTTTGTGAAGCCTGATGCTAATGCTAAAGCGCTAAGCTCTACATCAGCTTGCCTTCTCCTCAATCAAAGGTGACTGAGCACCAAGCTGATTACAAGGACCCATTCACGATTAGACCTCTGAACACCAGGTCAGTCCAGGCCATAATCACAGTGGCAGTCACGCAGCATTATAATTCACAGTACAGTAAAGCCTCAAAGGGCCTCAAAAGAGAGCTTGACTATAAAACGTGGACCAAACTAAATATTGTTCATAAATATGTACCGTCGGAGCAGCACAGTGCACTGCTGTCCACGACTGTATAATTAGACACATGGCTAGGATGGCAGACCAAACCAGGGGCCCCGCTCTCCACTTACTGCTCTGGGACTCTGTTTACATTTCTGCTGGTTTTAGAAGGCCCGATTTTAGAGTCACACCAGACCTGTTATTTTACTGGCTGTGGTTGCATGGAGGATTTCTAATGCAACGGTCCTACAAGAGTGTTTCTCTCCAGAAGGGTAATTCAGGTCAAAAAGAATGATATACTTCTACACTGATCAAAAGGAAGCTGTGCTGTGTGGAACGATTACAAGATCAAACGTTCAAAAAATATAAATGTGACTGCTTCAAAAAATAAAAAAAGAATCTGGGATTGATTTTCTCGATGGGTTCTTATGATGAGAGAATGGAAAGACAAATCAAAATCACCATTTCTAATTGAAACCAGTTTAGTGAAAATTTTGAAAGCAGAAATTTTGTCATTCAAATGTTTTGGGGTGAGAAATTAATACTTTAATATAGCAAAGATGTATTACATTTTATTAAATCAAATATTAAAATATATATTTTTTAAATATATGTTAAAATATATTTAATATAATATATTAAATATATTTAATTTGTATTTAATATAATTTGTATTATATTAACAAGTTTGTATTTAATATTATTTTGTATTATATAAAATATTTTTAAATTAATATTATTTTGTATTATATAAAATATTTTTAAAAATGAGATAAAAAGTACAGTTTTACATTGCCCCAATAAAATTCTACTTCAAATAAATGCTGTTTTTTTAACTTTCTATTCATCAAAGAATCCTAATATTTTTAATATTAATAATCCTTATATATATATATATATATAAAAATATAAATAATGGTTTCCACAAAAATATTAAGCAACACAACTATTTTCAACATTGATAAAAAAAAAAGCTTCTTGAGCACAGATCAGCATATAAGAATGATTTCTGAAGAATCATGTAACACTTAAGTCTGGAATATTGATGCTGAAAATTCAACTTTGTCATCACAGGAATAAATTACATATTAAAATATATTAAAATAGAAAAGTTATTTAAAATGGTAATAATATTTCACAATAATACTAAATAATATTTTTACTGTATTTTTAAATAAGCCTTGGTGAACAACTTTTAAATAATAGTGCAAGTTAAAATTGAAGATCCCATGTACTTCATTGCTATGTATAATAGAAACTGAAATGCTGTGCAAAATGACAAAACCAACCAATCAGAACATATCTGATGTTTTAAAACAGGGTTCCTCAATTAGTTTTCGCCGAGGGCCGTATTCTGCCAACAATACCAAGCCAAAGGTCACTGACCTGTATATATACTTATATATATATATATATATATATATATATATAGTATAAAACTGTTATTATTATTACATTTATTATATTAGTGTTGCTTTTGTTAAAATAATCACAAAATGGTCACAAGATGAATATTCAGATTTTTTCCCCCATAGTCTGTTTTATTCAAACAATTCTGAAAATTTTTGCATTTAGATGCAGAAGAACTTTGCCTGTTGAATATTACATTCCTTGTAGTTTTTGTCCTAACCACCCGCGACAGCGACACGTGATAATAAGCAACATGGGATTCTATTTTTGAAACGGTTTTTATTTTCTGCAACGTCGCAACAGGAACAACATACAAAATATGACCGTGATAATCTCAGGTAATGATTATGTGCTTTATTCAATGTTAAAAGTGTCTAATGTGAGTTTGAATATTATTTTGCGTTATCTTTATAGCCATAGTGAAAGCAACAATAGATATATTTTACCTCAGATCTTGAAAATAAATTAAAGCAAACTTGTACGTTAAAATTGTGAACTCACTGCGAACCAACACGTGTATTCCATAACAAAGATATCAGTCACCCAAAACTGTTCAGTCCATTCACATTTGAATCATCTATTTTCCGTGTCCACTTTTCTTTTCTACACACTCGCCATGTTTTTGCTGTCACATCGTATCTACACTGGACGCGACAAAGCATTGCAAATCATTTGAACATTGTGTCAGTACGTTATAAATAGAACGAGTCAGCAGTTTACTGTCTGGGATTTGTCGTGTCGCGCCGCATCCAGTGTTGACAGCATCACTGATTATAATGGATTTTGTATTTTATTGTGCCGCGCCGCTCGCGTCTGGTGTAGACACAACGTAAGTTAATGTAGCTTTCTGATGCTGCGTTTGAATTTTCATGACACATTATTTGAAATTAGCGCGGGCCAAACTTTTTTCCCTCACGGGCTGGATGTGGCCTGCAGGCCGCCTATTGAGGAACCCTGTTTTAAAGGGGTCATATGACGCAATTTCAAGTTTTCCTTTCTCTTTGGAGTGTTACAAGCTCTTGGTGCATAAAGAAGATCTGTAAAGTTGCAAAGACTAAAGTCTCAAATCCAAAGAGATATTCTTTATAAAAGTTAAGAGTCAGCCATTGTGTGTGTGTGTGTGGGGAACAGGGTCACATCACAGGAGAGTGAACAGTCTGTCAGGAATCATAGCACGTCAGCTGTCTTAACCGCGGCTTGTGTACTGCATCATCACTGTGTCTGTCACGCGACTCTGTTGCCCTTTCGGGCTTGAACTGATGGTAAAACTAACGACATTATAAACTGTCTTGATATTTACTTTGAAAGCTGAAGCTGCGATTATGGTAAGGGGCGTTACATTTCCAACGCGTGCTTGTGGTGTTTGGCCAATCACAATGCACTGGGTCAGCTGGCCAATCAGAGCAGACTGCGCTTGTCAAAGGAGGGGGCTTTGTTGAAAACGACCCATTTGAGAGAGGCGGGGCATAGAGGACCTACAATAATGTACAGTATTTGAAAAATAATGTGTTTTTTGAACATTAAAGCATGTCAACATATTCTGTTACACCAAATACACAAAATAATGATCTTTAAAATAGCATCATATGACCCCTTTAAAAACAGCTATGAGGAGTACGATATGGGGCCAATGGCATTTCAACATGCGTGGAACTAGTGACACAATGAGTTACAAAAAGAAACCAATTCTCCGTCGTTTGTGTTGTTTTTGACAGTCACAGGCTAAAAACAAAAACTTGGAATATTAACATTGAAGATACATAATTCATCACTTAATTTACGCTTTTTCAAATCATTTAGTTAAGACATGTTAATAAAGTACAAAGCAACTAAAGTAAACAGATTTAACAGAAAAACACATATTATGCAACGTTGAACTTTGCAAACAAATAAACACACAGAGGACAAGTCCTCATAGCAGGTGTTTTTTAGACCTGGGAATACATTATCATCTTATTAAGACCACCGGGGAAGCAAAGGACACATGAATCTTCCGAGCGATTGCGGTGGGCTTGACAGCAGTAATTAAAGTCTGAGAATTAACTATTGATTATTGGTGTAAACACCGTAATCTACCAAGGTCAGAGATGAGGATGCATGAAGTATAGGCCATTTTATGGGTCTTTCACCATAGTACACTCCTGGGTGCAGCCTGAAGCTAGAAGTATAGGCATAAAATACTACATTTTTCTGTTCTCACAAGAGATTGACTATCACAACTCACTATACATAGCTGTCAATGAGAGGAGTGTTATTCATTACGGTACTTACCGTGTAGAGCTCGTTGAGGACTTTCATCAAATCCTCTTGCAGCTGAAAGGTGATTTCTTTACTCTGAAGAGAGAGAAACAAAAAAAAAAGAGGAGGCATCAGCTATCAAAATGTTTGACAAAATAAGAAAGCTGAAGGCACTGTATGTGTTTGTGTGCAATTAAAATGTTAGTTGTATCAGAGATTCGTATGTGGGCACACATTCTTCACACTCAAGGTTTGTAGTTCAACTGTTTGCTTCAACTTTTAGCAGCTTGTGTGGATTACCTGATCTTTCTGTCTCGCTGGCCACTCAAGACTCTCACTAACCCAATTATATCTCTACTAATCTGATTCCACGAGCCATTCCCAACATCCCAGTGCTCAAGGGTGCTATGAGTGAATCCTTCTGATACAGCTAGAGCAAGACCTCTAGTCAATCTTGAAAAATCAAAGGCCACAGTGTTCTTCAAACTAAATTATACTCTCGATTCCTGAATTTGAAAGGAACTGGAGAAGCTATCATCATTTTAGTTTACGTGGGTTTATTTAGAAAATGTCTTGATGGATGTTTTAGGGTGAATCTCATCAATCTTATAAATGATTGAAGTAAAAGAAGTAGATATTTATAAATAATTAATAAAATCGCATATATGAACCACATATACAGTATATGTGTGTGTATATATATATATATATATATATATATATATATACACAGGTGCATCTCAAATTAGAATGTCGTGGAAAAGTTCATTTATTTCAGTAATTCAACTCAAATTGTGAAACTTGTGTATTAAATAAATTCAATGCACACCGACTGAAGTAGTTTAAGTCTTTGGTTCTTTTAATTGTGATGATTTTGGCTCACATTTAACAAAAACCCACCAATTCCAGGTAAGACGCCTCTGATGTTGTCTGTGGTTCAGGAGTGGCTTAACAAGAGGAATACGACAACTGTAGCCAAATTCCTTGACACGTCTGTGTGTGGTGGCTCTTGATGCCTTGACCCCAGCCTCAGTCCATTCATGTTGAAGTTCACTCAAATTCTTGAATCGATTTTTCTTGACAATCCTCATAAGGCTGCGGTTCTCTCGTTTGGTTGTGCATCTTTTTCTTCCACACTTTTTCCTTCCACTCAACTTTCTGTTAACATGCTTGGATACATCACTCTGTGAACAGCCAGCTTCTTTGGCAATGAATGTTTGTGGCTTACCCTCCTTGTGAAGGGTGTCAATGATTGTCTTCTGGACAACTGTCAGATCAGCAGCCTTCCCCATGATTGTGTAGCCTAGTGAACCAAGCTGAGAGACCATTTTGAAGACTCAGGAAACCTTTGCAGGTGTTTTGAGTTGATTAGCATGTCACCATATACTAATTTGTTGAGATAGTGAATTGGTGGGTTTTTGTTAAATGTGAGCCAAAATCATCACAATTAAAAGAACCAAAGACTTAAACTACTTCAGTCTGTGTGCACTAAATTTATTTAATACACGAGTTTCACAATTTGAGTTGAATTACTGAAATAAATGAACTTTTCCACGACATTCTAATTTATTGAATTTATTCGTGGAATATATATATATATATTTTTTTTTTTCCCTCCTTCTACAATAACTGTAACATGGTGCTATTACCTTAATAAACCAAAATACATTAAAGGGATAATTCACCCAAAAATGAAAATTCTGTCATTATTTGCTCACCTTCATGTCGTTCCAAACCTGCAAGACCTTCGTTCATCTTCGGAACCCAAATTAAAATATTTTTGATGAAATCCGAGAGCTTTCTGACAAAAAAAAAATCGAAATGGCTTTCTGAGAAAATCAAAATGGCTTGATAAATGAAACTGTCTAGGTTTTTTGGGGATTAAAAAAATCCAAGTGAATGGATTTTTATCATTGTAGGGTGGTTGTGTCCACACACTGCTAAGACACATTTATATGCAAACACCATGTAAAAGTCCCCTTTAATTTATGTTCCGAAGATGAACGAAGGTTTGGAACGACATGAGGGTGAGTAATTAATGACAGAATTTTCTCTTCTATCTATCCTAACAATTCAAAGAAAATCTGGCTGCGTGGCTTTAATGCACTTAGTCCATTTAGCCTTTTAGACTCAATTTAATACTTCAGAGAGAAAGACTTTCCATAATATAAATGTTGGGTCACACTTTATTTTAAGGTCCAATTCTCGATATTAACAAACCATTAACTACAACTCAAACTCCTGATTTGCTGCTTATTAATAGTTAGTAAGGTAGTTGTTGAGTTTAGGTAGAGATGTAGAATATGGTCAAGCAGAATATGTGCTTTATAAGTACTAATAAACAGCCAATATGTTAATAATAGGCATGCTAATAAGCAACTAGTTAATAGTGAGAATTGGTCCCTATATTGAAGTGTTACCAAATGTTGAGTATAATGTGAATGAGAATGTGGCTCTGCCTTTAACCATTTTCTTATGGCCATCTGTTTGCTGTCCGCCAGGACACTGAATATGAATTTATATTCATTATTAACCAACTTATCAAAAGAGATGCTACCCAAATATAATATACGGTGTCATATTTGAAATACAATTTCCATCTCAAAGACCCTTGAATCCATAGCAAAAAAAAAAAAAAAGGACATAACTAAAAAATAAATAAAGTGCCTGGATTCATGTTGCATTATCTTCCTGAAAATTACAATTATTAATAATAACAAGAAGGTTGCATATTTAAATAAAATATTTAAATATAATTTAATTGAAATATTTAATATTGAAATATTTAATAATATCTTATATATCAGATAATATCAGAAATAAATATTAAAATGTATAAATGCAAACTGACCAAATACTGATTTTAAACTTTATTAATATTAACATTCACCAAAATTATATATTTTTTTGTAAAACAATACAATTGATTGACATTACTGTAATGAGTTTTTTTTTTTTTAAACTAAATGTAATCATTATTATTATTATTATTATTATTATTTAGGGGTGAAATATAACCTAGACATGATATGTGCTTTATAAGTACTAATTATATTCACAGGGTACAGTATGTGAGATCAACCCATTCACACTTTCACTCTTCCAGCCATCTAATTTAACTCAGTTGTATCTGGAATGCAAGCATAACAGGTCACACGTGTCGTGTGGAGGTCAAGAGTCAAAATAATTTAGCTAAGATCTTCAAACACCCACACTGCTGCTCCACACTCAACCTCTCAAGAGCAATCACAAGAGCCGACAGCTGTGTGTGTACATGTGTGTGCTTCAGCAGGAGAAATGCTAAGTTCATTATCCGTGACACATTGTACAGTACCAGCAGCATCCAGGCATGCAGATCCAAACAGGCCTGGAGAGATTATTCATGTGCCATGCCAAAGCTCTGCCTTTAATCAGGCTTCCTCTCAGGCTCATCTAACAGCAGCCAGTTCTGCCTTTTACATAACTGTTTCCAGCCGATGGTCAAACTGACAACCACGGTTACACGGAGAGTCAGGGTGGCTCAGGATATTTTGGGAGCAACCAAGAAGGTTGGCAATAGAGCAAAGGACTGTGGGAAGCAGGGTTTTGTATCATTCAGAATTGAATTGCCAATTCAATTACTGAAGCTGAATTAAGGAAAACTAAACTAAACCAAAAAAAATTTATTTTTATTGTTAACTTGTTTTTTGTTAACAACTAGCTCATTTTTATTGTTACCAAACTAGCTCAATGGCTTTTCTAAGATTTTTTTTCTAACACGATTCCTTAAAATAAATGCCAAAAATGCCAATAAATGAAATAATTCAAAATGTGTCTGAAAATTAAAATAATAAAATAAAATAATAAATGTCTTGCATGAGTCATAGACTTTGCAATTTAGAAGCTGGGCCTTTATATGTCAAATGAGAAGTTGTTGTAGAACTACTATCTGCTGGTTGACTTGGTTAAGGACTCTATATATAACCATTTCAAGCCTCTTGGTATAGAGGGTTATATCTTTCCATTAAAATTAATCTGGCTATAAAAAATGTACAACCTTCAAGGTACAAACATGGGAGGGCTAACAGCACCATGTGCAGGACCCATGATGAAGCCAGTCATGTCAGAAACAGTGGGGCGTCATACAATTGCAGCAGGCAGCATATTGCATGGCCATAAAGGTACTAAATAAAGTGCCATTTAACATATGTGAATGTTGCTTTACTACGTTGCAAATTATGATCAGCGCTTTTACAGTGGCATTTATCCTCAAAGACTTACATTCAGTATTGTCCATCATTGAATCTACTAGCTAAATAAATGGTACGCAATTATTAAAGAGGAATTTCATATAAAAAAAGGAACTAGGATTCATCAACTGCTGTTATGTATCGACAGGAAAACTAATGATAACTTTTAGAAGTACAAACAGCTCATCTGAGTGCAACCTCTGGGAGTCTAGGATTCAAAAAACTACATTGGATTCCATATATAGCCTAAAAGTGTTTTAAAAATGTTGTATAAATAATGAAAACAAAATACATGACAAAATCTGCCCAACCATGAAGGAATTCCTCATTGTACATGCATTCTCAAACAGGACATGTGCTCCAGCGATGCTGAGCTCCATATGAGGTTGGATGCACATTCTTTTGCATTTAAATGGACAGTTTGTCTAATATTTCTTATTTTCATTGTTAACTTATCAACTGGCTTTTCTGAAATTTAGCTTGCACGACTATACAAAAGTTTGGGGTTGGTAAAAAAAAAAGTTTAGTGTTTGAAAAAATAATGCTCACCAAAGATGCATTTATTTGATCATAAATACAGTAATATTGTGAAATATTAGTACCATTTAAAATAACTCACATTCTTTTGCATTTAAATGGACAGTTTGTCTAATATTTCTTATTTTCATTGTCAACTTATCAACTGGCTTTTCTGAAATTTAGCTTGCACGACAATACAAAAGTTTGGGGTTGGTAAAAAAAAAAGTTTAGTGTTTGAAAAAATAATGCTCACCAAAGATGCATTTATTTGATCATAAATACAGTAATATTGTGAAATATTAGTACCATTTAAAATAACTGTTTTCTATTTTAATACATTTGAAAATGTAATTTATTCCTGCGATCATTAACTCCAGTCTTTAGTGTGTCATGATCCTTCAAAAATCTATCTAATACATTGATTTGCTGCTCGGGAAATATTGCTTATTATTATCAGTATTCGTCAAAGAATCAAATTTTAAAAAATGTATACATTTATACATAAAATATTAGATTCAAAGTTTGGGGTTGGTAAAAAAAAAAGTTTAGTGTTTGAAAAAATAATGCTCACCAAAGATGCATTTATTTGATCATAAATACAGTAATATTGTGAAATATTAGTACCATTTAAAATAACTGTTTTCTATTTTAATACATTTGAAAATGTAATTTATTCCTGCGATGCAAAGCTGAATTTTCAGCAGTCATTACTCCAGTCTTTAGTGTGTCATGATCCTTCAAAAATCAATCTAATACATTGATTTGCTGCTCGGGAAATATTGCTTATTATTATCAGTATTCGTCAAAGAATCAAATTTTAAAAATGTATACATTTATACATAAAATATTAGATTCCCCCCCCCCCTAATATTCTAAATGTATTTACTTGTGATCAATTTAATGCATCCTTGCTAAATATTCAAGTAAGTATTCATTTCTTTTTTAAAAATCCTACCTGATCTGATCCTATCTTAACAAATAGGTCTAACTTATTTCTAATATTAGCCACTCAGATAGATTCCATTTAATAAAATACAAAATGTGTATGTGTAACACGTGGTCAGACAGATTAGAATCAAACAGACAGGTTTGCAAGGATACTGATGACGGTATAATCTGTTACCAGGTTTTGGAGAGCGTGAGAAGACGAAGGAGATCGGGAGACTTGGAACAAGAGTTCAGGTAAGTAGCTTGGCATGAGCGATGAGTCCTTTTCCACAATGGAGACCAGACAATGTGTTTCTGTGAACTGTGTGCTCTTATACGGTGGTGCTGGTGATTAGTGAATGACGGTCAGGTGCGGGTGATCAGAACTCCGGTGATTGGGATCGCTGATGAGTGGAAAAGCCTGGTGTTTCCGTGACAGTATGCAAATCAAAATCAAAGGATATTTTGAAAGATGAAGCTCGCGATTATGGTAAGGGGCGTTACATTTCCGATGAGTGCTTGCGATATTCGGCCAGTCACAATGCACTGGGTCAGCTGGCCAAAGGAAGGAGGGACTTTGTTGAAAACTAAGCGTTTGAGAGAGGCGGGGCATATAGGACTTACAATAATGTACAGTATTTGAAAAATAATATTTTTTGAACATTAAAGCATGTCAACATATTCTGTTATACCAAATAATGATCTTTAAAAAAGCATCATATGACCCCTTTAAAACAACAAAATGTAAAGATACAAGTACTAAGATCACAGAACACTGTAATGATGCACAAATATTACAGTTCTGTTCTGTTATGGCCGATGACCAATAAATGGCCGATATCAAAGTTCTATAATATTTTGTCTAAATATATATTTTTTTAATTGATCATTTCAAATGCTACAAGTGAATTTGGCCATCACAATGGCATGCAAAATGGATATTAATTTTGAGTTTTGCTAAATATTACATTTAACAGTGTTAAAATATTAGTTTAAAGATTAAAGGTTAGATGACTGCAAATGAAATATAAAAATAAGGGAAATGAGCATGCATAATAAAAAATATTACATACTGGATGATACACCTCCAATATTGACCAATATGATACAGTTTTAATAAAACATCCTAATATTGGGTGCTCAAATCCCTAACCTAAAAAATATAAGCAACAATAATAGTGACAGTCACTAACAAGTCTCTTAAGCGACGTTCTCGAGGTCTGCCTCTCTGTTGCAGCTGTGCCTCGGAGGGCTGAGGTGACAGCAGGGGCTTTGCTGTCTTGTATGTATGGCTCATTACTGAAACAATGTTGTGATCAAAGAAAGCGGGGTGCACTGATTACAGGAAAGAGAAGTTTCAACACCCTGGGTGAATGACTGCCCCCCACCAACAACATCCAGCGCCCTAAAGCGAAACAATCCACTGCCCTCTCTCTTTTGCCACTCTTGTGTCAACACAGACAGCAGAGAGCAAGAGGCTGTGTGTAAGAGGTGGTTTTGTTATATAACTAGTCACTTAAGGGATACAGACACATCAGCATTTTTTTTTAGGTTTCTTCTATCAAGAGTTTCTGTCATGACTCAAGTTCTTCCAGGACATCTCCTCCACTGCACTGCAGATGTATTTATCATCCTTGAATGTAAGGTAGTCGTTCTAAAAAACAGCCGTGAGGAGCACAAAGAACACCTGGTTCTTTTGTCATAATAGAGTATTTAACCTTGCTTATTATAATGGGAGCTTCCCCTTGTGTTAGTATGCAACATAGCTCATCTTGTTTCAAACCCTCACGACTTTCTTCCGTGGATCAAAAAGAGTGAACTTTTGAAGAACATTCTGGTGACTTTTTCCAGACTACGGCTCAAAAGTGCCATGAAAGTCTCATTCAAGTGGTCCATATGACTCTTGGACTACATTTCAAGTCTTCTGATGCCATAAGATAGTATTGTGTGAGAAACAGACCCACTTCTCGGATTATTTCGTTCTTGTAAATAAATAGTTTGGACAAGTTTTATGAACTGGATCGCATGATTCTTTGATAAGATTATTTGATAACATCAGCAAATGCTTTTCATGATTTTTTGTGAATAAAGTCTTAAATTCTACTCCATTCCTCGCTAAATGCTATGGAGATGCCTTGAGAGACTTAGAGTAATGGTTCTCAACTTCCAAAAGGAAAGACTTAAAATGATTCAAAATACATAAAACGAGCATTAAAATCGGCCAAATAATAATAATTCCCCCCAAAAAAATCAAGATTACCATTTGTGGATATAATGGATATATGAGGTAGCCATCACAAAGTGTGATTTTTAGACCTGGAAAAGTCATGTAAATTAATAAAATGGTAAATTCCCATTAGTATTTTTATCATGAATATATATATTTTTTGTAGTTAAGCCAAGCTTTGTCTAGAAATTGTGAAAAACCAATTAGGGATGGAAATATATATTAGGGGTGGAAAGGTTCGCAGAAAAAAATCAAAACATACGGTTCTCCACACACGGTTCGGCACGCACTAGGACCACGGTTCAACTTAAATCTGACAACGCATCTGTAATATGGTTTACTATAAATAACACGTAAAAACAAACAGGGTTTGGCTAATGTATGTTTATGTTGATGGATGCACATTCTGCCATGGCAGATCAGGGGCCTCGAGAGGCCATGGCGGATCAGGGGACTCGGGAGACCATGGTGGATCCTCCGAAAATTTTCTTGGGGAAAACTAGGTATCCTGGGGGTTGCTCAGGACGAACGGGCTCAGGCGGGCGCTCAGGAGGAGCAGGCACTTGAGGGCGCTCTGGAATACGCTTACAAGGAGCGGGCACTGGGCCTGGAGCAGACACTGGAGCGAGCTCTGGGGCTGGAGCCGACACTGGAGCAAGCTCTGGGGCTGGAGCCGACACTGGAGCGAGCTCTGGGGCTGGAGCCGACACTGGGCAGAACTGGGGATCAGGAGCCCTCCCCGGGCTTAACGGGGAATCAGGAGCCCTCCCCGGGCTTAATGGGGAAACAGGAGCCCTTCCTGGGCAGAACTCGGGAACAGGAGCCCTTTCTGGGCTTAACTCTGAATCAGGAGCTCTCCGGGGGCTGAACTGGGGATAAGGGAAGCGCTTACGTGGTGCTGGCACTGGAAGGTGCTCTGGAGGAGCAGGCACAGCAAAGCGCTTTCGAGGAGCTGGCACTGGAGCGAGTTTTGGGGCTGGAGCTGGCACTGGGGGGGGCGCTCTAGAGATGATGGAGGGCTGGACGGGACCAGAGGAGGTGAAGGAAACTCAGAAGACGAAGGAACGCTTTCTAGAGCCAATTCTGGGGTGAGGATAGGAGCAGTGAACTTCAGGGGCAGCGCCATGTCCAGAAATGTTGAGAGGCCAGAGGGCATGCGTTGGCGGCAGCCGGCGATCTCGACTTCCGAGCAGCCGGCGATCGAAACCTCCAATCCGCCGGCGCTCTACGGACCAAAACCAGCTGCCTCTTCCAACACAGCTCACTAGCCATCATATTTGTCTTCGGTGGGGTCGGTTATTCTGTCACAGTGTTGCTGTGCCAGAGAACAGGCAGGACGACGAGGATGAAGGATAGAAGAACACTTTAATCAATTCACAATAGGGTAGGAGCACACGCACAGGGTAACATTCACAATAACCGACAAACTGGAACACAATGGACAGAAACTGATATAGGGTGGATAACGAGGGGCAGACAGGTGAGCACAATGAGGTGATTAACTAATAATGAGAACAGGAACAATTAAATAAGGACACAGAGGGAGAAACCACAATCGACAGTCCACAGGGGTGTGACAGCAGTACAATGGATGGACAGAATTTGAAATCTGAGACTTTGTTTCATATTAAAAGTACCAACGCACAATGCTTATTGCGATTTATTGGATGGGAAGTGCCCTTCAACGTTCCGTCCAATAACTGAAAACAGGATAGACTAATCGATTCTTGGGATCTAAGAATTCGATATCGTTACGTAAAAATGAGAATCGATTAATATTGAGTTATCAATATTTTTTACCCAGCCCTATTATATATATATAGCTGCAGGGACAGGACGACTGGTTGCAATCGAGGGAAAGATGAATGCGGCCAAGTACAGGGATATCCTGGACGAAAACCTTCTCCAGAGTGCTCAGGACCTCAGACTGGGCCGAAGGTTTACCTTCCAACAAGACAATGACCCTAAGCACACAGCTAAAATAACGAAGGAGTGCCTTCACAACAACTCTGTGACTGTTCTTCAATGGCCCAGCCAGAGCCCTGACTTAAACCAAATTGAGCATCTCTGGAGAGACCTAAAAATGGCGGTCCACCAACGTTTACCATTCAACCTGACAGAACTGGAGAGGATCTGCAAGAAGGAATGGCAGAGGATCCCCAAA
>NW_015505267.1:538957-551534 GCF_001515645.1 Sinocyclocheilus grahami | reverse complement strand
GACACTGGAGCGAGCTCTGGGGCTGGAGCCGACACTGGAGCGAGCTCTGGGGCTGGAGCCGACACTGGAGCGAGCTCTGGGGCTGGAGCCGACACTGGAGCGAGCTCTGGGGCTGGAGCCGACACTGGAGCGAGCTCTGGGGCTGGAGCCGACACTGGAGCGAGCTCTGGGGCTGGAGCCGACACTGGAGCGAGCTCTGGGGCTGGAGCCGACACTGGGCAGAACTGGGGATCAGGAGCCCTCCCCGGGCTTAACGGGGAATCAGGAGCCCTCCCCGGGCTTAATGGGGAAACAGGAGCCCTTCCTGGGCAGAACTCGGGAACAGGAGCCCTTTCTGGGCTTAACTCTGAATCAGGAGCTCTCCGGGGGCTGAACTGGGGATAAGGGAAGCGCTTACGTGGTGCTGGCACTGGAAGGTGCTCTGGAGGAGCAGGCACAGCAAAGCGCTTTCGAGGAGCTGGCACTGGAGCGAGTTTTGGGGCTGGAGCTGGCACTGGGGGGGGCGCTCTAGAGATGATGGAGGGCTGGACGGGACCAGAGGAGGTGAAGGAAACTCAGAAGACGAAGGAACGCTTTCTAGAGCCAATTCTGGGGTGAGGATAGGAGCAGTGAACTTCAGGGGCAGCGCCATGTCCAGAAATGTTGAGAGGCCAGAGGGCATGCGTTGGCGGCAGCCGGCGATCTCGACTTCCGAGCAGCCGGCGATCGAAACCTCCAATCCGCCGGCGCTCTACGGACCAAAACCAGCTGCCTCTTCCAACACAGCTCACTAGCCATCATATTTGTCTTCGGTGGGGTCGGTTATTCTGTCACAGTGTTGCTGTGCCAGAGAACAGGCAGGACGACGAGGATGAAGGATAGAAGAACACTTTAATCAATTCACAATAGGGTAGGAGCACACGCACAGGGTAACATTCACAATAACCGACAAACTGGAACACAATGGACAGAAACTGATATAGGGTGGATAACGAGGGGCAGACAGGTGAGCACAATGAGGTGATTAACTAATAATGAGAACAGGAACAATTAAATAAGGACACAGAGGGAGAAACCACAATCGACAGTCCACAGGGGTGTGACAGCAGTACAATGGATGGACAGAATTTGAAATCTGAGACTTTGTTTCATATTAAAAGTACCAACGCACAATGCTTATTGCGATTTATTGGATGGGAAGTGCCCTTCAACGTTCCGTCCAATAACTGAAAACAGGATAGACTAATCGATTCTTGGGATCTAAGAATTCGATATCGTTACGTAAAAATGAGAATCGATTAATATTGAGTTATCAATATTTTTTACCCAGCCCTATTGTGTGTGTGTATATATATATATATATATATATACACACACACACTCTATTCATAATTATCCTTAATCATTAACCAGTAAATCACGTATAAGTGGAATAGTAAGGAAGGTTTTGAATATTATTTGAACATTGTTGTGAAAAATAGAGAGGGTGTGGATTTCTAGACCTAGAAAAGTCCTGTCAATTAATAAAATTCTAAAACTGGCATTTGGCATGAGCATTTTTATAATGAATACACATTTTTCTAGTTAAGCCAAGTTATGAGAAGTAATTAAAAAAGTACAAAATGATCCTTCATTATGGGGTATTTGAACATTGTTGTGGAAAATGGGGGGCCTTGAGAATCCAAGAGGTTGAGAACCACTGATGAAGAGCATGAGTCATTTACACCATTTTTATGATATATTTATGGTGCTTTTTGAACTTTTCTGAGATTCAGTTCTAAAAACTTTTGTTATATTTAAAAAGAGTTGTGTTCTATGGAAGAAAGAAACTCATGCTGATTATGAACAACATGGTGAGTAAATAATGACAGAACAGTCATTTTTCCCTTTCACTATCCCTTTAACCATCTCACAGCCGGTCAGAGCTGCTGGTCAAGCCCTTTGAATAACCCTTGTTTGAGACCAAACTTTTACCTCCTACATTCCAGCCTTGTAATTTGCTGTTGTGGTAGTCTCATATGACTCGCATGCATGGCAGCACATAATCTGTTTGGGAGTTGTCCCCCTTCTGTGGCCTGCGTTGAAGGGACCGCCACGTCGTCTCGGTCACGGGGCCGCAGACATCAAACAACAGGCAGGAGGCCATGATTAGAGCTCGGGCTTTAGGAACTTCTCAGAACAGAACCACAGCCCTGAAGCAGAGGTTCCGCATGGCCGGACCCACATCATAAATCTGACGAGTGAATACAGGCACACAAACAACCCTGAACCACACAAAACTTCACATGCTCCATATTGGTTAGGCCAGACCTAATTGCACACAGGTACACTTTAAAAGTCTCTTAAGTCCTCTTTATACAGCAACACAGAGGTTGCATTTGAAGAACTATATACCCAAATGTTCACAAAATGGTTTATACACTCCTATATTGCAGCACAGAAGTCTGAGATGTAGTATTTCACTTATTCAAAGGGATAGTTCACCCAAAAATGGATATTCTGTCATTTAATCATCACATGTCGTTCTAAATGTATGACTTTGTTTCTTCTTTGGAAGATATCATGAAAAAAAAACTGTTTTTGTGTCCATAAAGTGATGACCAGTGGAGACCAAAACAACTTTTGACCCCACTGTCATTCATTATATGGACAATATAATGTCCGTTTTTATAAATATCTTCTTTTGTGTTCCACAGAAGATAGTAAGTCATACAAATTTGGAACGACAGGAGGGTGAGTAAACGAAGACAGAATTTCCATTGTTGGGTGAACAATTGCTTTAAGAACAGCTTACATTTGCTGTTAAGTTGTTTTTAGAGTCCACCATCCAGAAATATAACAGGAACTGCATGAAAGTAATATAAAATGCAAAGGAATAAAAATAGCTTTCAGAATAGAAGAATAACTAAAAAAGGAAAGAGGAATGACAGTGAAACAATGCAAGACAGAGGGGAAAAAAGGAAGTGGATATCTAGCTCAACAAAGAGCTTTTTTGCCATTACACAGATAAAAATAACTGCACATCTTATGACGTAAAAGCGAAGTGTCTTCTTGATTAATGCCGGGTTGTTATTCTTCAGAATGGCAGGGCATTTTATATCATGTGAATCTTAAAGGATACTTCAAGTTTAGTACAATTTAATCACCTGCACTTATGGCAAAATGTTGATCACCACAGAAAATAATGCTGACCTGTCTTTTGTGTGTGTGTGTGTGTGTGTGTGTGTGTGTGTGTGTGTGTGTGTGTGTGTGTGTGTGTGTGTAAAAAAGTACTATAATGCAACTACAATGGATATAAACAAAAAAAAACTAAATAAAAATTGAATGACAATTGAAAAGTTTGTCAAATGCCATTTTAGCTTGTTTTAGACCCATGAACATTCCTTTAAAGCAGAGGGTTTTTTTAAACCCCAATTTCGTGAAAATCAGTTGTGTTTCACAAAGTATAATCATTCATCTACACTAATGCTCAAAAGTTTGTGGTCGGTAAGATTGTTTTGTTTTTGAAAGAAGTCTCTTATGCTCACCAAGGCTGCATTTATTTGCTCAAAAATACAGTAAAATGGTAATAACATAATTATTACCATTTAAAATAATTTTTCTATTTTAATATATTTTAAAATGTAATTTATTCCTGTGATAGCAGAAACATTACTTAGCAATTCTGAAAACATTTTTGTGGAAACTGTGCTACTTTCCACCCAAAAAATTCTGTGATAAATAGAAAGGTTAAAACAAAAGCATTTTTTCCAACATTATAAATGACATTACTGTCACTTTAGATCAGTTTAATGTTCCCTTTCTGAATAAAAAAATTAATACTGACCCCAAACTTTTGAACAGTATAGTATATCTTCTGCTAGATTATAAATTTTTATTTTTACAAGAGATTATGTCTGCCAATTTAGAATTTGCAATGAATTTTCCTTAAATGCCCATTTTACGTGCAATGCAATATACATTTTTTTATTATAAATCAACCCTCTACATTGCGAGTAAATCACTCGCATATGCGACTAAATCTTACTCTGGGTGACTAAATAATGTCTAACATTAGCCATTGGTTAATAAATTCTTAGATTTTACACGCCAGTATGTGTGTGAGAGGCGTTCAACACAGATTTTCACTCGATAAACACGCTGACTGAGCACTTGAGAGTTTCGCTCTCTGTCAAGCAATCTGTACTATTCGGATGCTTTACTGATAGCGCTGTGTTTCTCACACATGCAAAGAGAGAGAGCGAGAGTCTTGCATACCACGCTGAATCCACGCGCTACATGTAAACCATATTCTTTGTTGTATTTTCCTGTCAAAATAACAGAGTTCATTTAGAATTATTCAGCTTTTAAGAACAAGCAGAAGATATGCCGGTTTCTCGGCAGTGGGCGGAGCTAATGCGCGATCCGCTCTCGTTGGCTGGTGCTCATCTATTACCGTCCCTGTTTTGATTTCAGCAAATCAGTTCGAGCGAACGCTGACAACGTGATTAATATTCATGAACCCAGCAGATAATAATAGTAGTAGTAGTATCTTTTAATAATAATTACTATTACCAACAATATCTTAAACACCACCACCAGTCCTAATGTCACGAATCCAGTCCGTGGGCTTCAGGCCGATTGCCACTAGAGGTTATTCTCCCATTACATTGACTCTCACACTACACAGACTGTTACACATCACCCTGGACTGCATTTCCCATCAACCATTGCACTGATTACACGCACACAGCTGAATGCACTGATCACACACACACACACAGCTGAATCCAATCAGACATGCTACATAAGCCATGGACTTCCTCTCTCTCACTGCCGAGTATTGTCTAGCGTTTTTCACTCTCCAAGTGTTAGCTACTTTACCAAGCCATTCCATGTTTATGTCCTGTTTGGTCTCTAGTATTGTTCTGCGTTTTCCACTCTCCTAGTGTTAGCTGCTATACGGAGCCTGTTTATTTTAGTTCTTAGTTTAGTCTAGTCTTGCCTTGCCTGTTTTCCCGTGTTTATATTGCTGCCTTTGTTTTTGGATTGCCCTGTCGTTTTGCCGTTTGGACTCTGTTTGCCCATGCCTGGACCTTTGCCTGTGTTCCTGGATTTATCCCTCTAGTCTCGCCCTTTTGATTCTGTTCGCGGATCGTTGACCTTCGCTAGCCCTAGGATTATTCTTGTATCTTGCCCGCCATATACCTGTTTGCCATTGTTCGACCCTGCCTGTGTTTCTGACCTCTTCTGCTTTAAATAAAGCTTGCACATGGATCCGCACGTCTCACGTCTCGTCAGCCCCGTTACACCCAATTTCAGTTAAAATGACAAATGTGCATTCATTCATGGTTACCAAGTTTTAGTTCTAATCACTAGTTCTATCATTAAGTAGTGCTTAATTATCATAATATCATAATATAATGCTTGATTGGCTGAAGTTAAGAGTGCACATTCAGTTATTTAAGAAGCTGTTCCATTTTACAAAGATAAGCTGATTGGGTGGAATCATGTGTGTGTGTGTACCTACTTAACCATATTTTGGGGACAAATTTGTACCCAAAAGTGAGCAAAACCTGACAAAATCGGCAAAAACCTCAATTTGTGGATGTCCTCATTTGTAAAACTGTTATAAAAAATAACTTTTGAAATTGTAAAAAATGCAGAAAGTTTTCTGTGAGGGCTAGGGTTAGGGGTAGGGGTACGTTTAGGTTAAAAAGTGTATAACTATCTGTATATAAAAACAATCGAAGTCTATGTAATGTCCCCATTTAGATAGCCAAGTAAACGTGTGTGTGTGTGTGTGTGTGTGTGTGTGTGTGTGTGTGTGTGTGTGTGTAAAAGTGTATATCAGTCTGGCGAGAAAAAAAAAAAATTTACTAGCCAATGGCGATTATATTGCCAAGGTGTGCGTAGAGGGTTGTAAATACAAATCAACTTGGTTTCAGGAGTTAAAAATTTATTTTGAGACTCTTCTGACAGGACATTTAGAGACAGCACATCTTGGAAATGTTATCGAAAACAGTTCTGACCTTTTTGACAAGACGCGTGGAGTCTTCACTAATCTGCATGAAGCGCATGATGACGTTGTTCAGATAAATGTCACTCAGTGTCGCATGGTCTTTGCTCTCCCGTCGAACCTGGTTCAGCAACAGGTACCAGCAGTTCACCGGAGACAGGAGATTCTGGTCTTTCCTGCATGTGAGAGAGAAACCGAGAAAGAGACACTGATCAAACATAATGAAAGGCTCCTGTCTGCGAGCTGTCAGGACCATCTGTGCACTTAACTCATGAACTGGACTAAACCACAGACAGATCCATCTTCCCTGCACCCATCAGGATGCTGTAAGAGCCATTCACGTTGATCACACACATTAACATCCCTCTATTTAAGCATGATCTGTGGATACTTTGTAGCGTTATTGCACTGCAACAGAACCAAGATTCAGACTTAAAATCAAGGTGAAACATAAGTGTTTCTGGGAAATATGGGACATTCAGTAAGTTTCTGGGTCAGAACTGTCTCCAGATCATAAAGTACCTGCAATATGACAAACACTATATCTTTATTTATTTTTTTTATTCTTTTCTATGAGGACAATATATTTTTATTTTTGTGATAACAACAGACTGACTGTAATTTAGCTACTTAAGAAATACGTTCAATACTGTTCAAAATGTTGGGGCCAGTAAGGTAAATTTTTTAAGAAATGAACACTTTTTTTCACCTTAAACTGATCAAAAGTGACAGTAAATACATTAAGTTTATAGTGCAAAAGACTTCCATTTCAAATAAATGCTGTTTTTTTAACTTTCTATTTATTAAATAATTTTGAAAAATATACTTCCACAAAAATTATAAAGCTGCACAATCATTTTAAAATTGTTAAGATGTTTCTTGAGCAACAAAGCATTATATTAAAATGATTTCTAAAGGATCATGTGCCACTGAAGACCAGAGTAATGATGCTGAAAATTCAACTCTGCCATCGCAGGAATAAATTACATTTTAAAATATAATAAAATACAAAAGCATTTTAAATTAGAATATTATTTCACAATCTTACTATTTCATCATCTTTCTTCTGATAAGAAAGTTATCAGCCTAACAAGATAAATACTAGAGCAAAATCACAATATTAAATGTATCTACTACTTTTAATCTGCAATCAAATTGTATCGTTTTCCTCTATTCAAAATTCTCCCTCATCTAGTTCTTTGTGTCTCCTAACAGATCTTTGTTTTTCCAAAAGAATAAAGACATAAAATGCCCGTGCAACATGGAGAAAATCTTACATTCTAGAACAGACTCCAAAATATGAGCAATAGTAATAGCAATGCCTCGCACACAAAAAACTGAGAAAATGTTTTTACAGAAAATGTTGCATTTGAGGAGGAGGTGACATTGGCAGCTGACAGAGATTTGGATGCATGTAAGGAAGCACTTTTTTTTTCAGCTCCGTTTTCCATTTTAACTCTCCCTGCAAAACAGGCAAAGCATTTCATCACTGCAGGTGAAGGTCTGCGGCCTGATGACATCCAATGGAAGTTCTGAAAAAAACATGCATCTGCAACAGCTGAGCTGATAAACCTTTTAACCTTAACATTGTTCTACAAACACGAAAAACAAACTAAATCCTCAAGTTTCTCAGATTACAGACATTCCTTGGAGTAACCGGCTTGTTTAGAATCAGTCATCTATGTGAGACTGGATCAAATGGATAATCTAATTGAGCTAAAAGCCTAAAGATGCATGGTCGCAATATGAACACACCAGAGATTCAGAATGCAGGGAGAATTATGGGAGCCTGTGCACTTTCTGTCAGTTTGCAATTACTGTAAATCCTTTCACAAGACTGTTTCAGCCTCTTGAGCACGCATTTGGCTCTCCTCCTCGCATCAAGAGTGTACTGCATGTTAGAGCGTGATGGAGGCAAGATGGGTTGTCAGGAAGCTGAAGGTGTACATGTGATTCGGATTCATGAAATGGCAAAAAATAGCTTTTGCTTCTCGAGTGCTGAAATGCATGATATTGAGACAGCAATATTAAAGTCGCAAGGCCAAGACATGCCTGGGGTTTAGCGGTGTGGAGGATAAGAGAGAACTTGGTCTACCTCACAAATGGAAATAATGGTGTGAATGATGACATTTTACAATACCACAACTTAATATTAAAGTATCAAAATATTAAAAGTATATGAGCCAAATGTGCCCAGAATGAAGAGCGCAAGAAAGGGGAAGCATTTCAGGTATTTTTGGGGTGACCAGAGTAAAGGTGCAGTTACGCTAGACTCTGAGCATGAGAAATTATGAATATGAATGAGTGAGGGAGAGAGACAGAGAAAGACAGAGAGAGAGAGATCTTGCATTTATTTATTAAATAAAGAAATTTTTAATTCTATATTGGAAATGGGCATATGACATCCTATTGCATAATTATATGCAAATAAATGCATGAAAATATAATATGAACTCAATAAAATATATAAAAAATACACTACGTTATCATGAATGAAAGTTTAGTGTGACCCCACGGGGAACAGCAAGGTTGTTATTGTTAACTAATACTAAAAAATAAATAAAAAATACTAACACTAAAAAACTTATTTACTTGAAATAAACATTAGTTGAAATATAATAAAATATATATAAAAAAACTTATTTTAAACTTATTAAAAGCGTATTTTATTTCAGCAAGTTGCAACATAAAATTTTTGCACAGTTTAACTTCAAATTAGGGCTGGGCGATATGGCCAAAAAATAATCACAATCACTTTTTTCCATATCAGTCGATATCGATAATTATCACGATAAATGTCAAATTTTATTTCTTTCAAGTTTAAAGGGGTAATATGATGTTGCTAAAAAGAACATTATTTTGTGTATTTGGTGTAATGAAATGTGTTTATGCAGTTTAAGGTTCAAAAAACACATTTATTATTTTCCACATACTCTACATTATTGTTGCTCCTCTATGCCCCGCCTTTCTGAAACGCGTCGATTTTTATAAAGCTCATCGTTCTGAAAAGCGAGGTGTGCTATGATTGGCCAGCTATCCAGTGTGTTGTGATTGGCTGAATACCTCAAGCATGTGACGCCCCTTACCATACTGTGATGCCCTGTCCGGCCGGAGCGACGAGACAAAAACATTAAAACCCGTTATAAACGAGGCATTTGTTGCATCCAGTGGGGACATAATTGCTAATTATAATGACTTATACTGTTTTTTTGTACGTGTTGCGTTGCATTGTGCCGCGTAAACATAAAACCATGTCTGCATTTGTGATCTGAGAAATTACATATATAACAAACCCTACTCTACACTGCCCAAAACTCGCGTTTGATTCGTCAGTGGCAAATTCTTTAAATATAAAAAACGTACTCACAGTCTGTGAGTCAGAACAGCCGGCATTGTAGTCTACTCTACCAGGATCAGGAAACAGTCCTCCATAAAATGTGCTGCACACATCAGAATATTTGGGTTGAACTGTTCTGGAACAGTGTTGTAAATACAACTTAACCACTGATTTCTAGTCATGTCCTCTTTTGGAAGGCCAAACAAAGTAGTTTCGCTTTCACAACGAAACACAGCATCACACAAGGTGGGCTAGAGTAAGCGGAGGCCGGTGGGCTTGAGGCAACCACATGTGACGACCACATGTGACGACCACATGTGACGACCCCGGGCTGGACTCCGCTTCGTCCACCGTGAAAGCCGATCCGGCGATCCACAGCGCGAAGTTGATGTATTTCCTCAGCGACCAGCACAGATCAGCTCCAGGCATGACGAAGCGAATATCGTCCTCTTTTGGAAGGCTTTCACAGCGAAACACAGTGTCTCCACAGCATGGCGGCGGCGGCAACAATACTACAGCGAGAATAAAAGTTACGCTTTCTTTCTTTGCGTGAACATTTGGGTGGCGTTATGCAAATCTTCCCACATCGTGTTAGAACTAGCCGTTTTAGGTAGGTGTGGTTGACTCTTAACTTTTATAAAGAATATCTCTTTGGATTTGAGACTTTAGTCTTTGTAACTAAAACCAGACGGTTAATTGTGGTTTTAAACTATTCTTTATGGTTTCCAGTAATTTTTCCTTAACAAAATAAATATCTTAATAGGAAAAAATTAATTTCTTAGTTGCAAAAGTGAAAGTGACATGACATGTGGCCAAGTATGGTTACCCATACACAAACAAAAATACTAAAACCTTGGCAAAAATTAAAATGAAAACAGAGAATATAAAAATACAATATAATCCGAAATATATAAACAAAAACTATAATAGCATATCATTGATCCCATTGATTGAGGGAAATGGTGCTTGGCATCTCTGAGGTCAGTGCAAGAAGTCCACTGGAAGCCCAGATTGTTACAGGCTGCTACCATTTACGATACAGCTCCATCACACAGATTTGCAAAGGCTAATAATGTTATTTTGTATATAGATTTTTGTATTTAACTCACCTGCACATTGTTGATCATGACAGTGAAAGGGACGTTGTTTTTCTTGACGAAGTCTTTGACAGCAGACAGACTGGTGTGAGGCACACGAATGTCAACAGGTCATTCATTAGAGAAATCCAGCTATGGAATCACATAATATATATAAAGTGAGTGAGTGAAGTGACATGTGGCCAAGTATGGTGACCCATACTTGGAATTAGTGCTCTGCATTTATCCCATCCAAAGTGCACACACACAGCAGTGAACACACACACACACACACACCGTGTACACACACCCGGAACAGTGGGCAGCCATTTATGCTGAGGCGCCCGGGGAGCAGTTGGGGGTTCGGTGCCTTGCTCAAGGGCACCTCAGTCATGGCATTGAAGGTGGAAGAGAGCGCTGTACATTCACTCCCCCCACCTACAATTCCTGCCGGACCTTTGGGTTACGAGTCCGACTCTCTAACCATTAGGCCACGACTTCCCAATGATGGGAAGTCCCAATATTCCTTATATTACTTATTAGAACGTTCTGCATGTTCTAATAAGTAATATTGTTTCAAATCAAGAAACAGGTTTGTGTTGCCTGATAATATTAATAATCAAAAAAAAATTTTGTCTCTTAGAAATACACATTTGATAGTAGCTTGAGTTAGGATGCAGATGCAGATTTATATTCATTATCAAAGTTAGTAATATATATAAAAATTGTAGCAATCTCATTTATATATGGTGAAATTGAATTATTCTGACTGTTTGAGGTGTTTTTTTTAACCATTGGTCTTCCATAGTAGCATACATTTAGATCATGATAATCACAGTTAAAACCACAAATATAGCACCTCAATACCATGGTAAAAATGTAATATGGTTTTTAGGTATTTGTATGAAAAACAGTAGTCTAAATACATTTAGTATAAACGCTATAGCTTAATCACAAAAAGTACTGTAATTATATTCCATTACTCCTCCTTCAATACATTGAATTAATACATGACTGTCTACATTAATAATATAATAAAATTCTACACGAATACCCACATTTCTGACACAATACCACGGTGCAGTAAGTGTTACAGTAAATCTATGGTAAATGATGGCGATTTGTAGATTAAAAAGCCTTCTGACTGTATCATTACGCACTGTGTTTCTCCTGTTTGTCAGCGCTGTATCATCTGGCTGTAAACAGTTATTTGTGTTCTTCGCTGAATTCAAGAGCTTCATACTAGATCTGACAGCGCTGTTTAGTGTTTGCGTGAGCGAGACTCATCAGCGAGTGAACGCATCTGCTCGAGTGAAGCATGATAGTGAAGAATTAATTAAAACTACTAAATAAAATCAACACAAACTTTCTAAACTTTCTAAACAGATCTATAGATTTTCTAAACAAAACAAAAACTAAAAAAAGACAAAAACAAACAAAAATACTAAAACCTTGGCAAAAATTAAAATGAAAACAGAAAATATAAAAATACAATATAATCCGAAATATATAAACAAAAACTATAATAGCATATCATTGATCCCATTGATTGAGGGAAATGGTGCTTGGCATCTCTGAGGTCAGTGCAAGAAGTCCACTGGAAGCCCAGATTGTTACAGGCTGCTACCAATTACGATACAGCTCCATCACACAGATTCCCTCGAATCGTAGAGTCTATTAGCTCACTGCCATGGTGGGTAAAACAGGAGTGATGATGACTGGAGAGGAAGCTGTCACACTGGGTCATAAGGATCATAAGGCATGATGAGTTAATTTGGAAAGCATGTGACTAATCAGAACTGATAAAAGCAGCCAGTACTGCTGAGTAGAGAACAGAGAGCCAGCTGCACCATTAAAGGCTGCAGTAAATCAGTGCTACTGCTCAGACAAGATTAAATAACAATTGGCCTCCAAGTGACCACCTCTCCCTCCAAAGGACGACACAGCAACCACCTCTCCACTATGCTCTGATGCACAACTCACATCTTTGTGCTCTCAAATCACTGCACAGGGCAGATTATGATCATAAAACTTAAAAATGAGTTGAGAGGAGAAAACAGTCAGTGAAGAAAGCTGATGGAATTCAAGGTAAAGAATTCACAATATGACTAGATCATTTCAAGGGAACGGAAGATTTAAAAATGTAAAATTACTCCAGAGAGTAAAGACAGAATGGGAATGAAGGAA
>NW_015505267.1:520226-538170 GCF_001515645.1 Sinocyclocheilus grahami | reverse complement strand
TGGACTCCGCTTCGTCCACCGTGAAAGCCGATCCGGCGATCCACAGCGCGAAGTTGATGTATTTCCTCAGCGACCAGCACAGATCAGCTCCAGGCATGACGAAGCGAATATCGTCCTCTTTTGGAAGGCTTTCACAGCGAAACACAGTGTCTCCACAGCATGGCGGCGGCGGCAACAATACTACAGCGAGAATAAAAGTTACGCTTTCTTTCTTTGCGTGAACATTTGGGTGGCGTTATGCAAATCTTCCCACATCGTGTTAGAACTAGCCGTTTTAGGTAGGTGTGGTTGACTCTTAACTTTTATAAAGAATATCTCTTTGGATTTGAGACTTTAGTCTTTGTAACTAAAACCAGACGGTTAATTGTGGTTTTAAACTATTCTTTATGGTTTCCAGTAATTTTTCCTTAACAAAATAAATATCTTAATAGAAAAAAATTAATTTCTTAGTTGCAAAAGTGAAAGTGACATGACATGTGGCCAAGTATGGTTACCCATACATAGTGCTCTGCATTTAACCCTTCCAAAGTGCACACACACAGCAGTGAACACACACACACCGTGAACACACACCCGGAGCAGTGGGCAGCCATTTATGCTGCGGCGCCCGGGGAGCAGTTGGGGGTTCAGTGCCTTGTTCAAGGGCACCTCAGTCATGGCATTGAAGGTGGAAGAGAGCGCTGTACATTCACTCCCCCCACCTACAATTCCTGCCGGACCTTTGGGTTACGAGTCCGACTCTCTAACCATTAGGCCACGACTTCCCAATGATGGGAAGTCCCAATATTCCTTATATTACTTATTAGAACGTTCTGCATGTTCTAATAAGTAATATTGTTTCAAATCAAGAAACAGGTTTGTGTTGCCTGATAATATTAATAATCAAAAAAAAATTTTGTCTCTTAGAAATACACATTTGATAGTAGCTTGAGTTAGGATGCAGATGCAGATTTATATTCATTATCAAAGTTAGTAATATATATAAAAATTGTAGCAATCTCATTTATATATGGTGAAATTGAATTATTCTGACTGTTTGAGGTGTTTTTTTTAACCATTGGTCTTCCATAGTAGCATACATTTAGATCATGATAATCACAGTTAAAACCACAAATATAGCACCTCAATACCATGGTAAAAATGTAATATGGTTTTTAGGTATTTGTATGAAAAACAGTAGTCTAAATACATTTAGTATAAACGCTATAGCTTAATCACAAAAAGTACTGTAATTATATTCCATTACTCCTCCTTCAATACATTGAATTAATACATGACTGTCTACATTAATAATATAATAAAATTCTACACGAATACCCACATTTCTGACACAATACCACGGTGCAGTAAGTGTTACAGTAAATCTATGGTAAATGATGGCGATTTGTAGATTAAAAAGCCTTCTGACTGTATCATTACGCACTGTGTTTCTCCTGTTTGTCAGCGCTGTATCATCTGGCTGTAAACAGTTATTTGTGTTCTTCGCTGAATTCAAGAGCTTCATACTAGATCTGACAGCGCTGTTTAGTGTTTGCGTGAGCGAGACTCATCAGCGAGTGAACGCATCTGCTCGAGTGAAGCATGATAGTGAAGAATTAATTAAAACTACTAAATAAAATCAACACAAACTTTCTAAACTTTCTAAACAGATCTATAGATTTTCTAAACAAAACAAAAACTAAAAAAAGACAAAAACAAACAAAAATACTAAAACCTTGGCAAAAATTAAAATGAAAACAGAAAATATAAAAATACAATATAATCCGAAATATATAAACAAAAACTATAATAGCATATCATTGATCCCATTGATTGAGGGAAATGGTGCTTGGCATCTCTGAGGTCAGTGCAAGAAGTCCACTGGAAGCCCAGATTGTTACAGGCTGCTACCATTTACGATACAGCTCCATCACACAGATTCCCTCGAATCGTAGAGTCTATTAGCTCACTGCCATGGTGGGTAAAACAGGAGTGATGATGACTGGAGAGGAAGCTGTCACACTGGGTCATAAGGATCATAAGGCATGATGAGTTAATTTGGAAAGCATGTGACTAATCAGAACTGATAAAAGCAGCCAGTACTGCTGAGTAGAGAACAGAGAGCCAGCTGCACCATTAAAGGCTGCAGTAAATCAGTGCTACTGCTCAGACAAGATTAAATAACAATTGGCCTCCAAGTGACCACCTCTCCCTCCAAAGGACGACACAGCAACCACCTCTCCACTATGCTCTGATGCACAACTCACATCTTTGTGCTCTCAAATCACTGCACAGGGCAGATTATGATCATAAAACTTAAAAATGAGTTGAGAGGAGAAAACAGTCAGTGAAGAAAGCTGATGGAATTCAAGGTAAAGAATTCACAATATGACTAGATCATTTCAAGGGAACGGAAGATTTAAAAATGTAAAATTACTCCAGAGAGTAAAGACAGAATGGGAATGAAGGAAGGTGCATCGAAACCAACTTTAAAGGGGTCCTATTATGCTCTTTTACAAAGTCTTGATTTTGTTTTGGGGGTGTACTAGAACATGCTCTCATGCTTGGTGGTTCAAAAAACGCATTATTTTTCACATAATTTACTTTATTAAAATACCTTTCTCCCCATCCTGGCACAAATGGCTCGATTAGTTCCGGCTTTGATGAAGGTCCGCCTTCCGAAAAACAAAATGTGTTGTGATTGGTTAGCTGTCCCAGTGCGTTGTGATTGGCAAACAGCTTAGACGGTGTTTCAGTACTGCCACGCCCCTTGCTCCGTCTTTCAACAAAAGCTTTTGGCGAATCCGGCACTGTACTCCCTCATGTTGTGGTGCACACACACAGCAGTGAACACACACACACCGTGAACACACACCCGGAGCAGTGGGCAGCCATTTATGCTGCGGCGCCCGGGGAGCAGTTGGGGGTTCAGTGCCTTGTTCAAGGGCACCTCAGTCATGGCATTGAAGGTGGAAGAGAGCGCTGTACATTCACTCCCCCCACCTACAATTCCTGCCGGACCTTTGGGTTACGAGTCCGACTCTCTAACCATTAGGCCACGACTTCCCAATGATGGGAAGTCCCAATATTCCTTATATTACTTATTAGAACGTTCTGCATGTTCTAATAAGTAATATTGTTTCAAATCAAGAAACAGGTTTGTGTTGCCTGATAATATTAATAATCAAAAAAAAATTTTGTCTCTTAGAAATACACATTTGATAGTAGCTTGAGTTAGGATGCAGATGCAGATTTATATTCATTATCAAAGTTAGTAATATATATAAAAATTGTAGCAATCTCATTTATATATGGTGAAATTGAATTATTCTGACTGTTTGAGGTGTTTTTTTTAACCATTGGTCTTCCATAGTAGCATACATTTAGATCATGATAATCACAGTTAAAACCACAAATATAGCACCTCAATACCATGGTAAAAATGTAATATGGTTTTTAGGTATTTGTATGAAAAACAGTAGTCTAAATACATTTAGTATAAACGCTATAGCTTAATCACAAAAAGTACTGTAATTATATTCCATTACTCCTCCTTCAATACATTGAATTAATACATGACTGTCTACATTAATAATATAATAAAATTCTACACGAATACCCACATTTCTGACACAATACCACGGTGCAGTAAGTGTTACAGTAAATCTATGGTAAATGATGGCGATTTGTAGATTAAAAAGCCTTCTGACTGTATCATTACGCACTGTGTTTCTCCTGTTTGTCAGCGCTGTATCATCTGGCTGTAAACAGTTATTTGTGTTCTTCGCTGAATTCAAGAGCTTCATACTAGATCTGACAGCGCTGTTTAGTGTTTGCGTGAGCGAGACTCATCAGCGAGTGAACGCATCTGCTCGAGTGAAGCATGATAGTGAAGAATTAATTAAAACTACTAAATAAAATCAACACAAACTTTCTAAACTTTCTAAACAGATCTATAGATTTTCTAAACAAAACAAAAACTAAAAAAAGACAAAAACAAACAAAAATACTAAAACCTTGGCAAAAATTAAAATGAAAACAGAGAATATAAAAATACAATATAATCCGAAATATATAAACAAAAACTATAATAGCATATCATTGATCCCATTGATTGAGGGAAATGGTGCTTGGCATCTCTGAGGTCAGTGCAAGAAGTCCACTGGAAGCCCAGATTGTTACAGGCTGCTACCAATTACGATACAGCTCCATCACACAGATTCCCTCGAATCGTAGAGTCTATTAGCTCACTGCCATGGTGGGTAAAACAGGAGTGATGATGACTGGAGAGGAAGCTGTCACACTGGGTCATAAGGATCATAAGGCATGATGAGTTAATTTGGAAAGCATGTGACTAATCAGAACTGATAAAAGCAGCCAGTACTGCTGAGTAGAGAACAGAGAGCCAGCTGCACCATTAAAGGCTGCAGTAAATCAGTGCTACTGCTCAGACAAGATTAAATAACAATTGGCCTCCAAGTGACCACCTCTCCCTCCAAAGGACGACACAGCAACCACCTCTCCACTATGCTCCGATGCACAACTCACATCTTTGTGCTCTCAAATCACTGCACAGGGCAGATTATGATCATAAAACTTAAAAATGAGTTGAGAGGAGAAAACAGTCAGTGAAGAAAGCTGATGGAATTCAAGGTAAAGAATTCACAATATGACTAGATCATTTCAAGGGAACGGAAGATTTAAAAATGTAAAATTACTCCAGAGAGTAAAGACAGAATGGGAATGAAGGAAGGTGCATCGAAACCAACTTTAAAGGGGTCCTATTATGCTCTTTTACAAAGTCTTGATTTTGTTTTGGGGGTGTACTAGAACATGCTCTCATGCTTGGTGGTTCAAAAAACGCATTATTTTTCACATAATTTACTTTATTAAAATACCTTTCTCCCCATCCTGGCACAAATGGCTCGATTAGTTCCGGCTTTGATGAAGGTCCGCCTTCCGAAAAACAAAATGTGTTGTGATTGGTTAGCTGTCCCAGTGCGTTGTGATTGGCAAACAGCTTAGACGGTGTTTCAGTACTGCCACGCCCCTTGCTCCGTCTTTCAACAAAAGCTTTTGGCGAATCCGGCACTGTACTCCCTCATGTTGTGGAAGCTGTCCTCAGTAAAATGCGCAGCACACAATAGCAAATTGGGGTTATATAATGCTCAGGGACAGAGTTAAAAAATAAATTGCAACCACTGTTTCCTGACATCATCCGCTTTCGGAAGCCCAAACAAAGACGTTTGGGCACGGAGGTGAAAAAAACAGCGTTTCAGGCGGTCGCACACCAGACGAGAAGCACAGCGTCATGTCACGCCACGTCTTTAAAATTTAAATACATTATTTTCTATGAGTGTAGGCACACCAGCGGCACCATTCGGCATCTGTCCGCGGCACCCAGCTACGTCGGGTTGTACTTGTAAGAATTGTTCTAGACATGCCGAAAAGTTGACGCTACAGCACAGCAGCTCTTCTTCTTCGTTTTCTCTGATGCACTAACTCTGCAGCAGCACTTCTTTGTCGTCGTCTCATCTGATGCACTCACTCAACCAAGCGTTCTAACCACAAACTCGCCCCTCCCCACCCCCCAACCATTCACATTTCTGTAGGCGGGAATTATTTTTAATGATATTCTAAATGAGCTGCTTTGTGATATCACAAAGCCCGGAAACCAACGCTGTAGTCCAAACGAGCCGTTCGTTGTAGTTCTTGAAAAGGCATTTTTTAAAAACAAAATATCTCCCTTTGGAGTGGACTTTGAGATTTGTAACTTTCTAGATCTTTTTTATGCCCAAACATACACACTACACACTGACTAAAATTAAAAAAGTGAAAAAGCATAATAGGACCCCTTTAAAGCAATAGTTCACCTTGACTTGTTTTTTTTCTCTCTCTCATTTCATTCCAAACCCTCATCATGACTCAATTTCTTCTGTGGAACACACAGTAAAAAGATAGAGGAAAGCCATTACAAAACTCTATCTTCAAAGACAGCATCTTTTATTCATGTTCCACATCCCAGGTGTAAGCAAGTCTATATACAGCAACTACACTGGTGGCAATTACCCAAATGAATTACACTTGGTTTTCTAAACAAAATGAACGTGCCTCTAATGTGCTAATATCAAAATAACCAGCAGTGGTATAAACACACTACAAGCGATGCAGTAACTACATCAACACTGTAGCCAGAGGAACTTCATTCGGTGCTGGTGTAAACATCCCGCAGATCGCAAACATTATATTGACAGCTCATCGATTTTGAAGTGCCAGAGCAAACTAGAGTGCTTCACTGGAGAGTTTGGCATCCTACAACAAGGGCATCAAATGAATGCGCATGAAGGTACAATCATGCGGACAACTGAAACCAACCTTACTGGGGCAAAGCATAAATCCTAATGCCTAAGTGCACTGCATTTAATTTTAGGCATGCAACCAAAATGACAAAGGTTCAAACTTATACCCTAAACCAAAGGTTAAACTTATAACTTGTACCCTAAAAAAGGCACCTGAATTCAGTTTCCTAAAGAAGATTTATAATATAATATATAAAAAGGCACTTAAGCTCAGTTTCCTAGAGGAGATGTGTCCTTGTGGAAGGTCTATTTGGCTAAAATGCATCTGCTAAATGATAGATAATAAAAGGAAATCTGCTGTCCAAGGAGTGGCAGCTGGATGATGCATATAATGAAATAATTCCCATCCTGAGTCCAGCAGCCTCCCTGGGCAAACAGTGTGTGATGCCTGTTAGCTCAACAAACACGTGCACTAAACTAAGCACCAGTCGATGTGTCGCCACGACGACAGTGTCATCTGGGAGAAGTTTAACCACACAGCTCACAAAACACTGCCTTGTAAGGATGCACATATGTGGATAGAACCTACTAAAGAACTAGTAATATAATATGAAGTCAATATGAAATCTATAGGGCCGATATAATATGACAATTGGCATGCACTGTAAGAAAAGTCTGTAATAATAGGGCACAATGTACTATGGTATTATGAATGAATTTGAGTATTTTGAATTACGCGTTGCATTGTGTTATATTTTAGGCTTGAAGGAAATGTCTGTATAATTAACATATATTGTTCTGGCAGAAAACTACCAGTACCTGTTCAGTTTTCCTACAGATATTTTTCTTACAGTGTAAATTTTACAATATTTACTAAAAAATATTTATTTATTAAAATATACACTAATGTTCAAAGGTTTTGGGTAGGCAAGATTTTATTTATTGTTTTTTATTAAAAGTCTCTTTCAGTAAAAACTGTAATACTGTGAAACATTTTTACAATGTTAAATAACTTATATTTCAATAAATTTTTTATGTAATTTATTCCTTTGATGGCAAAGCTTAATTTTCAGCATCATTTCTCCAGTCTTCAGTGTCACATGATCCTTCAGAAATCATTCTGATTTGGTGCTCAAGAAGCATTTCTTATTATTATCAATGTTGAAAACAGCTGTGCTACTTAATATTTTTGTGGAAACCATTTTTCAGGATTCTTTGATGAATAAAGAGTTCAAAATAACAGCATTTATTTGAAAAAGAAAGTTTGTAACAATATAAAAGTCCTTACTGTCATGGTTATCATTATTCTCTAAAATGTCTGATTTGTCATCCTGGCACTTTATTTATAGCTAAATTAGATCCTGTGGTCATTTCTGGTTTATCACATTCTTCTACGTAAAATCCTCTACAGAAGTCACAAATCAAATCTTCACTTTATACCAAAAAACAGACTCTAAAATGGAAACTTTCGGTTAGGAGCTAACCAAGTTCAAACATACACTAGCTATGCATTTGTAAAGTGACCACATCTCTCTGGTCTCCAACCTTCAGGCCTGATCCATCACACTTTGCTCTGAGTCACCTGAGATGCTCCCAGTGCCAGTGAGAAGACTGATTCTGTAACTACAATCCCACAGGTAGAGTAAACTGTGTTTCTTGACAAATAGTTGCTTAACCTCTCACTGGTTTTGCAGAATTCTGCTGACCACAATTATCCAGCCAACTTCAGTGAAGGGGTAAAGCACACCCTCTGCTTTGGCTCAGCTGGCCTCATCACGACGCCATCGGTCAGACATCGGGCCAGACCTCTGGACTACGGAATAAAATGGGATACAATCGCAGACCACGGTCTGGACCTCTTTACTGAAGCCCCGTGGTTACAGAAGAGTCCAAGTTTAGCTAAGAGACCTGGTAAAATTACTTAAGATTATGCTTTAGAAATGAGCCTTTCTGTTAATTACAGACATTTCTGCAAACTCGTTCTGATGCTAATTCATCCGACACACAGCTGAGCTAAGCTGGCTTTAGAACTGGCCGCCCAACTAACATCAGCACTTTATCGTTTTTTAATCTCCAAAAGACAAAAACGAGCAATTTGCATCACATCACACTGTAATCTGGACCCTTCTTTACTTCTGCATCTTTGAACTGGCAAGTTTAAGTCCTTGTCTTTCAGAATATGTTAGTGAATTGTGTCAAGTATCTTATTCTGCTCACAAACAGACAGGCCACATAAACCACAAGCTCCACGACCAAGATTCTCCATTGCCTCCAGTTGTGCTCACAGCTGCTGGACTCATTTAGAGACTATTTACAGAAGTGAAAAGCAAACACACTCAATATTTTGAGTTGTACCAGCGGTTTCTGTACGAACATTATATAGATGTAGACTGTCTTTTCCAGCCAGTGACTCTACTGGCATAATGAGACCATGATCACGGTTCGTGCCTGTCTCAATGCACTACACTGGGAATAAATCAGCAGGAAAACATATGTGGCAAGTAATGGTTTAGAAAAAATTACTCATTAAAATGTCATTGTGAGACGTATATATTTTACAAAAAAAGCTGATATGAAATCTTCACACAAGTTTGGAAAATTCCAAACTTAATTTTCAATTCCAACACTTATTTCAAAAATTAAGATTGGATATGAAAAGTGTAGCATAAAATATAAATTCTCTCATTTCTTAATGTAAAATAAAAAAGGATAACTTCATATTTCCCTTTCAACATGATTTCATATGTTGAATAAAAGACAGCATCATTTCAAAATCGTTCATGTGACACACATAGCAATTTAGGAGAAGTCAAAGTGTTCAATCTTACAATCATAAACCTTTAGACAATAATAATGATGGTGTGGGTAAGTGATTAAAGATCTGGGCCAGAGTACAAAAAGTTCTAGATTCAACCCACAAAAGAGTTGCAAGTATTAATCATTCATATAACACACTCACTTATATTGCTGATGGTCCTTGGTACTCCTGGTCTTTGCCATGAAGCGTTCGGCGAGCTTCTCCAGGTTGCGGGAGTACTCCATCTCGATCTCTGACTTCTTGCGGAAGAAGTCCTGGAGGTCCTGAAGGAGCTGGACCCTCATGTCCGTCTGCTGCTCTAGACATTTCTGCTGTTCCACCAGTTGGGCTCGAATCTCTGAACAAAAACAACCAAACATGGACTGAAGACAAATCATCATTTCATTGCACACTTCAATGGTGCTCTGGAAACCTCTTGCAAGCAGCTCAACAAAGGCAGACAAAAATGATAAAAATGGCCAGCAATATATCTTCTATAAATAAAGCATTCATATTTGCCCTGGGCTAGTTTCATTGTGCCATATCAGCAATACTACAGTAATCCAGGCTCCTCAGGTGGAGCAGGTAATACCCTTATGCTGCGTTTCATTACAGCCAGAATGAGGAACGGTCCCAGAAACTAACCTAATGACTCTCTAAAGCCAATGTGTGTACAGCACTTACAGCAATGTAGGCACTCCACTTCATTTAACAAGAATTTTTTTGCCAAAATTACCTCCGGTTTCCTCATGTGATTGCCCCCTTGTCATTAGAAACGGGGCTCATAAAATTTGCAGTGCACTGTGGAGGCTCTGCAGCTCCATACCATAATATACATTCAGACTTCCTCTCTCAGCCCTCAAGTGACCCAACATGTTTAATGTATTTCTCATAATATGGGATATTTGAACTACAGTAACCACTTTAACAAGATACACAATAACGAAATGCTTTAAAAGCACAAATATTTCAATATTATAGTAGTAATATCCCGGACGAGCCCCCAGATAACATCAGTAGCCTGTCTTTATTAAAGAAATGAAATGGCAAGAAAAAGCCTTCGAATGTAAACATGAACTGTTATGAAAGTATTAATAGTTTGACGAAGATGAAGAGAAAAGTTAAGAAATTAGAACATTAGCTAAAAATGTACAAATATATTTGATAGAACTGGTTATGCAAGGCAGAGAAGAACTTATTTTTTTCAGACAAATATTCACTTCTCAGTTATAATAAATAAATAATTAAAAACTTTATACAGATTATACATAATAATGGAAACACTAATGTTATTCCTGTATGTCCAACAATAACTGTCTTGAAATTTTTGCTAAATTGGAGTTTTCATGTTCGTAGTATAGCATGATTTCTCAAAGTTGGTTTTAAAATCTCTCAAATATTGTCAAAAAATAAAATAAATAAAAAACATATAAATTTTACAAATTAACAAATTAATCAAAAATAATATATTTAAAAAAGTAAATAATTGTAACATTTTAAATTTAAAAATGTAACCAAAAATGTAAACAACCAATGCTAGATGTTTTAATGACAGGCTATGAAAATATTCAGAAAAAAATTTAATAAAATAAACAAATAAATAAAATTAATTAATTAATTTAATTTAATTTAATAAAAAAAGTAAAAAGTAGATTAACCTAAATTTAGATTTTTTTTAATGACAGGCTAAAGATACATCCAGAAAAAGAAAAATTGAAGTAAAATATGTCTGGTTTAAGATAAATAGGATTATCTAGCACCAAAAACACCTTTGTTCTGAAATACTTTTCCATAATGACTGCTGAAGTATCAGCATTTTTGTACCCCGACATGTCATATTTTGCACTAATGACCCACTGATTAAGTATCCATTACATAATCTACAGTACACCATTACCTCAAAGACATTCAAAGAGATTCCAAGAACAATATATAATTTTTCTGTGCTCTGCTTTCCTTCGTTGCCAGTATCGAGTGACCCTCTGTAATTACAAAGAGCATTCCTGGCCCAGTGAGGTCATGTGTATGGTAAACATCTGCATGGAGTCAGTGTGCTGAAGCATGTGTGAGACCATGTGTCTGACCAAAGCCCTTTGATCCACTTCAAACAGAGAGATAGATGTGAGCACCTGTGAGCTGTCTGATACTGCACAAACAAGACCTGAAGGTGGAATCCAAGCTAATCAGCCCTCTGCTGTCTGTCTCTACAGTTAGCTTCAACAATTTCAGCGCTCGCAGGTGGGTTACCAAGATAGCTAATGGTTGGGCCGGGATGAGTGTATATCAGAGATTGCATGCTATTCTTTAAAGTGCAGGAAAATATGTGAGCCAACAACAGGCCGTGGGTTCATTTAGAGATAACAGGGACCATTTTTGAACCTTTTATGACCTCCATTGTACGTTAAAAGAAAGAAATGACTACTTATCTAACAAAGACCCCCGAAAAACATACTTTAGTCAGTGTAGTCCACACCAAGGTTATCAACTTCCAAGTTTGCTGACAAAATTAATTTTAAAAAATGTAATGAAAAAATGACCAGGACAATATAAAATATAAACATTTTACAATGCAAACAACTTTTTTTTTTTATCAAAGAAATGAAAAGAATATTTTTTTGCATTAAGGTTATAGGAATTGGGGGTAACTAAATAAGCAACATGACTGTATCTATGCCATCATGTCAGCTTCTATATGCTCATATGCCAATCCTAACAGCATGCTGCACTTTTTCCTCATATAGTCTGTGCCAAAAGCTATGTGGGACATACTGTACCAGAATCCTGTATGCGGATGTTCTCATCAGCGCTACCTGAAATAGCAGCATTTGTCAGGAGACCTGTGTTAATGCACTGGGTTATCCCGAACTGCCATCTGCTTAACAACTTTGGAAGGGGAATACTTTCCAGACTGTCACATTTGCTCAGTTACCTAAGTGATGTGCCAAACAATGTATCTGGGTAGTTGATATGACATGTCAAGCAATGACAGCAGAGTCATGCAGTGTTACATGCTGCTTCACACTGCATCTAAAACTTCTGTAAACCAGGGGCTTTTCCAGCCTTTCATCAGTACTGGGGCACAGGCCTCCATTAAAAAAAGTGTCCCAATATTTTTTAGGTTATAAATATATTTATATAAATTGGCTTTGCAGTACAGAGTCTAGCTGCATCATTGCTGAAAAATTATAAAAAGACATTATGAAGTCTTATGAAGTATCCCATTACTATTTTGATTCGAAAACACTTCCTGATCAGGCCTCTCTCATCTTTTTAAGTGGGAGAACTTGCACAATTGGTGGCTGACTAAATACTTTTTTTCCCCACTCTATATGTAGGTCAGATTTCACCACTAAATCAACAGAAAGAAAGAAATACATACTAAAGTTACAGAAGTAAAAATAAATAAAATGTAATAAAACTAAATTAAAATATATTGTTATATTTTGTGTGGAAAATTGAAGCGAAAAAAAGGTAGTTGATGAAGTGTTTGAGCACAGTCTTGCATGATCCAAATCAAATAAAGAATGTCAGCCAGAATCCTTTCTGTATTTGCAGTACGATACTAACATTTATCATCAGTTCGATATTATGGACTCAGGCAAAATGTCATACAACACTCTTATGGTAAGACAGCACTATACTGATCTTCAGGGGGAGAAAATCAGATATTTCATATCTCCTGTAATTTAGCCTAATGACATCAAAATCTGCTTGACATAATATAACAACTTCCTATAGAGTACAAAAAAGAGCCAAGAGCAATTTAAACACCATTATCTTAAGTCTATCAATGTACACAAATAGTGTGAATGTTAATTAGAATATAACTTCAGACTGAGATCACATATTTATAAGGTCAGAAAATATCTATAAAATATTTATTCATCTATATATTTAAATAAATATATACATTTATTTATTTTTATGTATTAAATTTTTTCTGACATAACTAATTTCTTCTGACACATGAAAATAAGTATGTAAATTAAAGGTGCAATAGGTGATTGTCTTCAGAAAATTTTTTTGTTATGCTGGTTGAAGTTAAGTTAAGTTAAGTGGTCTAAATGTATTTATCTGTATTTATATATTCTGTGGAAGGCGTAGGACCAAGAAATGTTCAACCAATTAAAACACTCGGTCCGAGCGTTTTAATTGGCTTTCCTACCTGCCTGTTAACATATGTATTTGCATACCTCTGCGCACCCTGTTCATGCAGACAGGATACGTCATCAGCGCGTTCACGCATGCTGTGCAGACAGAGCGGGAATGGCAGACAAACATCAACAACCCGATCTTCCTTCCTGGTATTGTAATACTTCTACTATCTGTACTATAAAGTTTTCGCACCGGTGAATGACACATGATGTAGCCCAACGCGGTACCCAATTCCAGTCCTCGCACCCCCCCCCCGCGGCGATTGCAGGGAGGTTGGGACATTCGCTTTCAGTGCTATCAGGCTAAAGTTAGCATTTTCCAAGATCTCCTATTGTGCCTTTAACAACAATAACCCTTACTACAAAATATAGCAAAATCATCCAAATAATTGGCCGCTTTTCATATTATACAATAAGGCTAGGAGATGTGCTGAGGGTCAAAAAAATGTCAAATATTAACAAAGAAAGAGGGAAAGAACAAGAAAGAGAAAGGGGGAGAAAGCAGGACACAACTCTTGTACACAAAGTACAACCTTGGTGAGCGAAGACTGGCCCTTCTTTTAGCAATTCATATCCAGGCCTCCGACTGCCCTCAGGTGAGGGGGAGAGCATCACAAGAAACTCAATACACGCAATTCAGACTACAGTTTCATACTCTCACACATTTTTTTTCTAGAAGAAAGTACCACTATGTTGCAAGATGACACTGTACGCTCCTTGGGCTCACGTTGTTCTTTTGTTTGGAAAATGCCAGCGAGAAGAGTCTGAAAAAGAGGAGCAAGGATAACGTTTCATCTCTTCTCCCTTGCAAAAACTATAGTAACTGTTTGAGGGAGCTGCCAGGACATGCCACAAGGCTCTTGGAAACGTGTGGAACGCCAACAGATCTTCTCCTGTAATTAGATGGGGCTTTTCCCGACACAAACACTCCATCATGTTTACCTCAGATTGTTCTTACCTTCTCGCAACCAGAGATCAAACGAATTGTTCATGTCAAAAACGACAAATGAATCTTCTGAACTTGATCGTTTTATAAAAATGCAGCAGCGACTCCAAATACCCTGCAGTGTGGTGTTTTAAGTGACGACTCTATTCAAGAAACTGCATTCAGTGCTTGGGGGGCCCACTAGAGCTGCCTGATGGGGCCTCACGGACCACACGTGAGGCGGTTCAATCCCACACACAAACACCTGGGCAGCACTAGTTCATTCTAAACACATGTGCATAGTCTTATGTTCTACAACTGTAAGGATCTGAAGGACACACCTGCAGAACTCCATCCCTCATCAGCTGACATATGCGGTTTATCCCATCCATTATTACACTGAACGCCATTGACAAAGACTCCACAGACCATAATCAGTGCCGGACACTTAAACCAAAGGCCCTTTCGCATGATTCTTGAAGAGAAAAATCTAACTATACAGTACATTGCATAGTGGCTGAGCGTTGTAATGCAACTTTCGACTATTTGGTGCTAACGTTTCGAAGCGTAGCCAGACCATTCACATCATTACAACATATCATTAAGCAAGTGTTTGGGGCGCAAAATTAATCCTGTGGGTATCTACACTGTAAAAAAAATATTTTTTTTAAGTTGTAAATGAAAATTATTGGAGTATGTTTAACAAGAAAATCCTCTTTCAGTTTTTATACTTTTTATACTCGTTATTTGGCATTTCTAAATTAAAATTGTTTCTACACAGAAAATTGTTTCTGCTTTTACATTTTGACAAGTATGACAACACTGAAGGCGTAAGCTACAACATATCATGTATATTAAGTATGAATACACCAAAAATCCAATAAATATTGGATTTTCATGTCATTGTTGAAAACCAATAATTGGCCAATATTAAAATTATACACTATTTTGTTTAGTAAAAATAAAACACTAAACTAAAAAATAAATCCTAGACGTGAATTCACAACATTATAATGTGTGACTGACATCACAACATTATAATGTACAGCATGAAAAATGGATATTCAATTTTGAGAGTTGCTAAAAATTACATTTAAGTGTTAGTTAATAAGTGTTTTAAAATCTTATTCAATTATTACTGAACTTTATGTAAGCCTTATATGCAAGGGTAATCTAAATGTAGGAAATTAGCATAAAATAATATCCAATATCAGCCAATATATTTATCCAACACTGACCTACATACAATAAATGTAAAAATAAAATCTCTAATTCTAGCTGATGTACTGTGCAACTCTTTTTTAAGGAAGAACCATAACTTTAAGAGTTACTTAAGTCAAGCTGTGCATTGGCGAACTGAATCTACATCAACTTTCTGCCAGTGGGAGCAAGAGGGTTTTCTCCAAAAAGTCTGTGATCCAAAAAAGAAAAACAGCGTTAAGGGTCACATGGTCAGACCAAGGGGTCTGCTGACAGGTCACAATGGGTTTAGCCTGTCACGCTGCTCTACTGCTCAGTAAACATGGGGTTGTTCCGTCAGAGAACATTAGCAGTCCCCGGCGGGCTCCTGGCCTCCTGTCGGACTGCCCACTGAGAGAAGTCCATAGAAGAGAGCGAGACCACTCAGACTAGAGTGGCTCAGCCCGGCCTGAAAGCCCTGACACCGATACCAGAGGGGGTTTACCACTGACTAGGGATGCAGCGATTAACCGGTTTCGCGATTAACCGCGCTTTAAAACGTCACGGTTAATTAATCGTAAAGGTTCCGCTAAACCGAGTGTTTCTGTTACACGGAACGGAACTGTTGCAGCTTGCGCCAAACGAAAACAAAGTTACACTAGCGGTGCACCAGCTTAAAATGACGTGCTTATCAGAGACACGGAGGCTACTACATGCATTAGATGAACTGTGACAGAGGGACCAAACAGCGAAGCTTTATTTCCACCAGAGAAATGCCTGTCGATAGTGTGGGACCATTTTGGGTACACCATGAATGACCAGGATGTCATTTAAATATTGCTGTAAAAAACTGCTGCTAAAGAGCGAATACATAAGGGATAATGCACGGCTTGCTGTACATTGAACGATTTTAATGCACAACGTGAAGGCAAGAACCACCTGACGTGAAGCTACAGCTCGTTAGCTCAGCATTCTGCCTGCTTCAGATCAGAAAGAGATGAAGTAGTACGGTAAGATCACATTTATTTGAATTAATTAATTATAACATTTAGCTACTTGAATTAATTATTCGAGAGAGAGAGGGGTGACAGTTGCCTGTGTGAATTAGCCTACCTGCGTCTGTGTGTCTCTCCAGTAGGCTATTAATATATTTTATTAATAAAAGTAACGGGGCAGCATTCAGCAAAAGTCATGTGTCCTCCTGAATGTTTGTACACGTGCGCAGCGTGATCTCCGATCTCACAAACCAAAATAATAGACATGATTTTCTCAGGCCACATGTAAAATCATATTAATTATTATAAAGATTATTAAAATGATTAGGCTATGTATGGATGACAGTTGATTACAATATTTCAGTTTATTTCCATCATTAGTAACAGTTTTCCCTGTGGGACAAATAAAGTTAATATTAGTCGTATATTAATAATAGGCTACTTCATTAACTTTGTTATTTACTATCCCTGTAGTATTATTCATAAGAAAAAAAAACAACAATATTTTTTTCACCATTTTTTCAAATTCTCTACCCCAGGTTCAAAAGAAATGTAAAGAATGTACAAACTGAAAACATTAAATACTTTTGTGATCTATTTCCATTTGTTATTTTCAAAAGAGGAATACTGTCATGGATGTTTACAGAGCAGAGGTCACCTTTTTTTAATTCCAATGGGAGAGATAGACTTTTGTTTGTCTTTTTTATTATTATTTTTTGCTGTATTGTTGGTTACTGTGTTATTTCTGTTTCAAAAGCCAGCAATAAATAACACTTTAATATCTAAAGAGTGTTCATGTGATTTTATACATTAGTAATGTTGGGAAATTAATGCATACATAATAATCGTCATAATCGTAAAACCGTGATTATTCCTCAGACAATAATCGTGCCAACAAAATCTATAATCGTTGCATCCCTACCGCTGACGGCCAGGAGGCATTGAGGTCTTAGAATCGGAATCCATGAATGTCACAACATCCTATATCTGCTTGCTTATGGCAAAAATCATAATCATGATTAAGAACTAGGTGATATGACCAAAATCTTTTTGTTGACCAAAAGTTTTTCTTTTTTTAATATAATAGTTATATGTATCAAGTATATTTTGCTATCTAATATTTTATATCATATCATCAAAATTGTAGTTAATGTTGCTAAAAAGAACATTATTTTGTGTATTTGGTGTAATGAAATGTGTTTATGCGGTTTAAGGTTAAAAAACACATTATTTTCCACATACTGTACATTATTGTTTCTCCTCTATGCCCCGCCTTTCTGAAACGCATAGATTTTTACAAAGCTCATCGTTCTGAAAAGCGAGGTGTGCTCTGATTGGCCAGCTATCCAGTGCGTTGTGATTGATCCGAATACCTCAAGCGTGTGACGGAAATGTTACGCCCCTTACCATACTGTGATGGAGCGACGAGACAAAAACATTAAAACCCATTACAAACGAGGCATTTCTTGCATCCAGTGGGGACATAATTACCGATTATAGTGACTTATACTGTCTTTTTACGCGTTGCGTTGCATCATGCCGCATAAACATAAAACCATGTCTGCATTTGTGATCGGAGAAATGACAAACAACAAGCGCTACTCTACACTGCTCAA